>NC_142796.1:78881666-79059166 GCF_049724085.1 Artemia sp. Qi Xiang Cuo | reverse complement strand
AGAATTAGGAACACGTTTTAATTGTCGAAACAGCAAGAGAGTATGGTTTCTATGATACCGTTGTGAAGACAAAGGTAATTATGGTTGTAAACCTAATGATTTGTATTTGACTTTTACAGAAAGTGATTCTTCATATGAGAATACTGTGTGGGAGATTACTTAAAATAAGCAGATTGAAACATGTGAATTTTACAATATGAATTTAGTATCATGGACTTCACAAAGAGATACATTATAAATGAATTTACCTTACATTGTAGGAAATGTAACCCTGACTTTGGGCACCAAGATCAGTACAATTCAAACCCCAATGATCTATCACTAATAATCGTTGTCGATGACCACCTAAATAACGAAGAAGAAAAAGAAATCTAAGAGAGAAAGACAAAAAACTTTTTTATTGTACATAACATGTTTTATTAATAAACAAGTTTGCTTACATTTTTAAAACACTTTATTCTTAGGGCACTGAAATCAGTATTAAACAGGTAGGACAGGGTATTTTCTACTATGAAGTCATACAATCGAGATTTGTCTACATAAGTGTTGAGAAATTCATAGTAAGTATAGTCCCGACATCAAAAATAAAACATAGTAATGAATGAAAACAACAGCTTTTCGTGATATTAATTAAAAAAACTTTTCGAAAAATAAGTTTTTCAAAGAAAAGTAAAGGCCATTTTAAACTTATGCTCAGGAGATAAAAATACCTGTTAAAATTCCAACTCAAAACGACCAGAAATTACTATTAAAGAATAAATGAAACCTAAAACGAACAGAAATTAAATAAACAATCATAGCAAAAAACATACAATAAGTAATAATATAAATGAATAAATTGATCTTAAAGCGAGTAACACTTAGATTGAATATGAAAATCAAGCTTAAAACGAAAAGAAATATTTTGCTAATAAAGTATAAATGAAACTTAAAACGAACAGAAATTAAACAAACAATCAATGCGAACAAACATACAATATATATTAATGTAAATGAATAAATAAATATTAAAACGAGTGAAACTTAAATTTAATATGCAAATCAAGTTTGGATCTAATAAAAATAACTACAAACAAGAGTTTGGGTATCGTCTCACTGCAGAAGTCTAAAACCTACTGCGTCATTGGCGCTTTACTGAAAACAATTCTTTGAAATATTTTCACTTTTGTAGCTTTAAGAAACCTAAAATTAATTAAGATTTTAGGGAATAAATATCAGCATATGTATATGAAATTGATAATGCACATTTTTTTTTCAGTAAACTCATTTAAGTTTTTTTTCAGTAAATTACAAATTATATTCTGGCTTTTAGAAAGCAAAGGGATTTTGAATTCTACTCACATTACTTTATGCTCGTTTTGAGTTTGACTCTAACATTTATTTTAATTTTTGTTCGTTTTGGGTTTCATTTAATTATTGATACTGATTTGGGGTAGTTCTACGCTTGGTAGATTATATGATAGCCCGGACGCCAGGTGTTGAAAATGTGAGCCATACCACGACGGAATGGGGCTGCTACAAGATTTAGCCTACCCTCCACCCCCTAAATTGACCACGCGGATACAAAAATACCAATGGCACTAGCTTGCGAGTGGTGGAACACTCCGAAACTTGACATTTTATTATATTTTGGTGTTTCATGCAAGAAAATGCACGTTCCACAAAGTTTGAGGTGCAGTTTTCCGCTCAAATAGAAATACCTAAACGCCATAGAATGTTTTCATAACAAACTAACACGATTAATTACAAAAAATGGCAGAGTTAAAAAAATGGCAAAACTATATGAGTCTTGAACAGTCTTGGAAAGTATAAACAAAATCAAATTGAATATTACATATATAATGATATTGATTGTTGACAGATCCATCAGTTCAAGATTTTTTTTCACTGTAATTTTTATTTTCATTTTCAATGCTGTAAGAACTGGAAAATAATAAATTTGTAATATACGAGTATTTCGTTTTCAGTTAAGCACCAATGACACAGAAGGCTTTACGTTTTTACAGTTAAAGAAGATGGCGGTATCCAAATTTTTCTTGTAGTGAAACTATATTTGTCTTGACCAATCTTGAAAAGAACTAACAAATTAAACAGAATATTTGATGCATAATGATATTAATTGCTAAAAGCTCATCAGTTCAAAATTTTACTGTAATTTTATTATTTATTTTCAATATTAAGTACAAAAGAAAACATCTGTATTATAATTCGTTTTCAGTAAAGCACCAATGACGCAGTAGGTTTTAGGCTTCTGCGGTGAGACGATACCCAAACTCTTGTTTGTAGTTATTTCTATTCGATTCAAACTTGATTTGCATATTCAATTTAAGTTTCACTAGTTTTAAGATTTATTTATTCATTTACATTAATATATATTGTATGTTTGTTCACATTGATCGTTTGTTTAATTTCTGTTCGTTTTAAGTTTCATTTATACTTTAATAAAAAAATATTTGTTTTCGTTTTAAGCTTGATTGACATATTCAATCTAAGCATTACTCGCTTTAAGATCTATTTAATCATTTATATTATTACTTGTTGTATGTTTTTTGTTATGATTGTTTATTTAATTTCTGTTCGTTTTGGGTTTCATTTATTCTTTAATAGTAATTTCTGGTCGTTTTGAGTTTGAATTTTAACAGGTATTTGTATCTCCTGAGCTTAAGTTGAAAATGGCCTTTACTTTTCATTTAAAAACTTATTTTTCGGAAAGTGTTTTTTAATTAATTTTTGTTCGTTTTTGATTGCAAAAAGTTTCAAGTTTTTATGGCATGGGGACTGTCCGATTATTCTTGACTTTAAAAAAAGGCTCTAGAACTTTCAATTTAAATCAAATGAGGCTTTTTTCAAAGTCTATACGATTACCTCTTTGATAAAAACCTTATATATGAACAATAGACAGCTGGCATAACTTTTGGACAGCGATTGACAACAATGAATGGATTGAAAAAATAGTTCCAATAAGGGGGTTTAGACCATTTCACTTGCTGACACAAAGGAATCACGACTGTTTGGAAGTGACCTTAATAGGAATTTGTGTGCCAAATCAATTTTGCATCTATCACAGAGTATGTATTTTAACCTTATAATTGGATTCTTATAATAGATTTCCTATGTTTTCTTCCCATACAAAACCCCTTCCCATAAGTTATAAACCCCCCTTAATAAGTTATGCCCCAGGATATAACTTACAACGCCTACCCCTGGGCCCTGGTGGGCTTTGTCGACACCGGAGTTTTTTGTTATCAGAACTTTGAACTCTTTTAACAAAATATATATCTCAAAATTTTTATCTGATGCATTTACGGCGTGGAGGAGGGAGAGGGGCTAGTTGCCCTTCAAGCTCTTTTGACTCTTAAAAAGTGAACAAGAACATTCAATTTTCAATCAAATGAGCCCTCTCTAAAGTTTATACGAGCGTCCCTTCCATAAGAAATAATATGGAGGATTCGGAGAATCCTTAAATTACATCCCTTGACCTGAGGGCCTTGGGGGAGTTGTAATCCTCAAAGACCTAATTTCCAGAACTTAAAACTACGTTTAAAAAAATAGCTGTCTTAAAATTTTGATTGGATGTGTTTGGGGTAAAGGTGGGCGTGAGAGGGGGGTTAGTTGCCCTCAAATCACTTTCAGCTATTACAAAGGGAACTATCCCTCGGAATTTCCAATCGAATGAGTCTTTTTTGAAGTTTCTACGACACCGCCTTCTATAAAAACCTTATATGCCCCCAGTGCATAACTTAGAACTCTTGCCCTGAGGGTTGTGGGGGAGTGTCCTCCTCAAAAACATATTTTCTATCTGGAAATCTACGACGCTGAACAAAATGGCTATCTATAAATTTTGATTGGATGTGTTTAGGGGAATGATGGGTGTGGGGGGTGGCTAGCTGCCCTTCAATAACTTTCGACCATTAAAAACGGCACTAGCCCTTTGAATTTCCAATTGAATATTCCTGTTTTGAAGTTTCTACGACAACACCTTCTATAAAAACCTTATCCCCCAGGGCATAACTTAAAACTCTTGCCCTGAGGTTTGTGGGGGAGTGTCATCCTCTAAAACATATTTTCTATCTGGAAATGAACTACACTGAACAAAATGGCTATCTCATAAGTTTGATTGGATGTGTTTGGGGAAATGATGGGCGTAGGGAGGGGCTAGCTACCCTCCAATCACTTTCAACTATTAAAAAGGACACTAGCCCTTTAATTTCCAATCGAATGAACATGTTTTGAAGTTTCTACGACAACGCCTTCTATAAAAACCTTATATGCCCCCAGGGCATAACTTAAAACACTTGCCCTGAGGGTTGTGGTTGAGTGTCCTCCTAAAAAATATATTTTCAATCTGGAAATCAACTACGCTGAACAAAAATGGCTATCTCAAAATTTTGATTGGATATGTTTGGGGGAATGATGGGCGTAGGGGGGGGGGGGGCTAGTAGCCCTCCAATCACTTTTGACTATTAAAAAGGGCACAATCTCTTTGAATTTCCAATTGAATGAGCCTTTTTTGAAGTTTCTATGACAACGCCCTCTATAAAAACCTTATATGCCCCAAGAGCATAACTTAAAACCCTTGCCCAGAGGGTTGTGGGGGATTGTCCTCCTCAAAAACCTGTTTTCTATCTGAAAATCAACTACGCTGAACACAAGGGGTATCTCAAAATTTTGATTGGATGTGTTTGGGGGAATGATGGGCGTGGGGAGGGCTAGTTGCCCTCCAATCACTTTCGACTATTAAAAAGGGCACTATCCCTTTGAATTTCCAATCGAATGAGCGTTTTTTGAAGTTTCTACGACAACCCCTTCTATAAAAACCTTATATGTTCTTGGGCATATCTTAAAACCCTTGCCCTGAAGGTTCTGGGGGAGTGTCCTCCTCAAAAATGTATTTTCTATGTGGAAATCAACTATGCTGAACAAAATGGCTATCTCAAAATTTTGATTGGATGTGTTTGGGGAAATGATGGGCGTGGGGGGGGGGCTAGTTGCACTCCAATCACTTTTGACTATTAAAAAGGGCACTAGCCCTTTAATATCCAATCGAATGAGTCTGTTTTTAAGTTTCTACGACAACGCCTTCTATAAAAACCTTATATGCCCCCAGGGCATAACTTAAAACCCTTGCCCTGAGGGTTGTGGGGGAGTGTCCTCCTCAAAAATATATTTTCTATCTAGAAATATACTATGCTTAACAAAATGGCTATCTGAAAATTTTGATTGGATGTGTTTGGAGAAATGATGGGCGTGGGGGGGGGGCGGAGCGGCTAAAGACACTCCAATAACTTTCGACTATTAAAAAGGGCACTAGTCCTTTAATTTCCAATCGAATGAGCATGTTTTGAAGTTTCTGGGACAACGCATTCTATACAAATTCTTTCTGGACATGTTCTTTCTGGGACAAAACCTTATATGCCCCCAGGGCATAGCTTAAAACCCTTGCCCTGAGGGTTGTGGGGGAGTATCCTCCTCAAAAATATATTTTCTAACTGAAAATCAACTATGCTGAACAAAATGGCTATCTTAAAATTTTGGTTGGATGTGTTCGGGGGAATGATGGGCATGGGGGGGGGGGGCTAGTTGCCCTCTAATCCTTTTTGACTATTAAAAAGGGCACGAGCCCTTTAATTCCGATCGAATGAGCCTGTTTTGAAGTTTCTACGACAACAACTTCTATAAAAACCTTATATGCCCCCAGGGCATAATTTAAAACCCTTGCCTTGAGGGTTGTGGGGGAGTGCCCTACTCAAAAATGTATTTTCTATCAGGAAATCAACTATGCTGAACAAAATGGCTATCTGAAAATTTTGATCGGATGCGTTTGGGGAAATGATAGGTGTGGAGGGGGGGCTAGTTTCACTCAAATCACTTTTGACTATTAAAAAGGGCACTAGCTCTTTAATTTCGAATCAAATGAGCATGTTTTGAAGTTTCTACGACAGTGCCTTCTATAAAAACCTTATATGCCCCCAGGGCATAACTTAAAACCCTTGCCCTGAGGGTTATGGGGGAGTGTCTCCCTCACAAATGTATTTTCTATCTGGAAATCAACTATGCTGAACAAAATGGATATCTCAAAATTTTGATTGGATGTGTTTGGGGGAATGGTGGGCGTGGGGGGGCTAGTTGCCCTCCTTCATTTTCGACTATTAAAAAGGACACTAGAACTCTCGATTTCCAATCGAATGATCCCACTTTGAAGTTTCTACGACAACCCCTTCCATATGACGTGCCTCTGGGAAAAAATAATAATAAATAATAATAAGTAATAAAACATTGCAGCCGTATGGCCTTTACTATAGGCAACGCTACAGCGTTGCCTCTGAAATCTTGTACTCACTTCCGATTTTGAACAATAGATTTTCCACTTCTTTCAAGGAAGTTATTGTTGTGAGGCGTTTAAAATGCATATGGTAGACAAAGAGGATCAAAACATACTATATTCTCCGCTGTTTGAAAGATGCATAGCCAACGCCCCGTCTGTACAGTCCAAGGGCTAACATTAAAAATGATAATGCTATTGCTAGCAGTATAAATATGTTCAATAAAATCCGAGGGTATGCAATAGGATTTGTATTTGGACATGTAGGGAAGTAGAATGGCCCCTATTGATCCGAACAGCACCACGTGGTTTATGGTTTTGTCACTGAGAATGAAAAAACAGGAATTTTCTCACTTGGAAAAACAGGAATTTTCTCAAATTTATGGTTGTTTTCATGGACGGTTATGTGTGTTGTTCGATTTATTTGATGTTTTTCTCGGATGGTTGTGAATGTTTTATGGTTTTTGTCAGTGAGAATTTGAAAAACAGGAATTTTCTCACATTTATGGATGTCAACAGCAATTCATGTCTGTTTTATGGTTTTTGTCAGTGAGAATGAAAAAACAGGAACTTTCTCACATTTATGTCTGTTTTTATGGTTTTTGTCAGTGAGAATGGAAAAACAGGAATTTTGTCACATTTATGTCTGTTCGTTGTCAGTGAGAATGTACATGCTCGACGCGAATGTTATGAGTTTCCAGGAAACAGTTAGATCATATGTTTCCTTCTCAGCCAATCAGCGAGTCGGTTACATCCCCCATCTCAGCAAATCAGAGGGCTGGCTACATATTAGCGTCGGAGTGAATATAAGGAAAGTGTTTTTTGCTATAGTTTTATTAGTCTGTGAATAGAATTAAAAGGAGTGAGAAGAACAGTTTGACTTTACTCATTTGGATATATATTTGTGTTGATGACGATGAGTGGAATGTTTACCCTCTTAGAAGTTGATAGTGGAGTTGATGATAATAGTACAAGAGCACCAAGCATTGCGGTGGAAATCATGAAAGGATCACGTCTTTGTCTGGAATGGGATGCAGTATATGCAAGATATGTGATATCCTTGAGCAAATTTAAAATGGAGGATCAATTATGTTTTGCCGCTAAAGTTGATATAGCACATGTGAATAGAATTCAATGTGCTTTAAGTGCATTGGTGAAACATATTGAAAACAATAAACAGTATCGCTAATTGTACATGCTCTGTATTATTGATGTTGTTTTAATTATTCAATAAAATTGTTTCGAAATCGAAAATGTTTTCTTTCTTTTCTGGTTAGGTTATGGGGCTAATGAATCAGGGTCAGTCTAGAGTCAGCAGTCAGAGTGAAAGGATTGAAAAATGAATAAATTTGAGAAAGGGAGAATTAGATCAAATCTAGTGTTTTTGGAAAAAAATTTGATTTTGGATGACGATTTTCTCGTCTTATGTCTTCAACACAGGATATTCTCTTGTTAGGAGACTATTGGTAATATTATGAAGAGTGATTCTCTGCCATTGGACTATGGTATGAAGCTTTTAAAATGTGAATCAAATGCTTATACCCATTTTATTGATATATTAATTGGAACAAAGCAGAATCATATTGTGGATATACTTTTGAAAACATTGCCAATGGATTACATGTAGATGGCTCCCCCGTCCGTCACACGAGGTAACGTTACAGATTTATTCCTGTCCCCCATGTCCCTTTCAGTGAATATATGGAGCGAGGACGATCATTTTCTGTTAGCGTTGAGCGAGTTGACGTTGGACACCGAAAACTGTTATAGATGTGCCTATTGTGCATGTACACTCTTGACAGTTGGACTCAGTGTGAGAATTGTACAGTTATAGATGACTATAGTGAAAAGTGTAAATTATGTAATCCTTGTAAATTACATAGAGGCTATGCAGTACAAATTAAAGGATGTAATTCATGTCTTGAGGAGGTGTGTGACTCACATCCTAGAGGGCACCTGTGCTCCAATTGTCACTATGATAAATGTGATCAGTGGGAGAATACTTACCCCGCTATGATTGGAAAGAATCCCAAACGTGATTTTAGTTTATTTCTACGAGATTGGTATCGTCGTGGATTTAAATTATTCTGGGAAGAGGAATCGGGTCTACAATTCAACTTTTGGGGTAACAAGACAATTTGGTTTCTACGTCATCGTTGTGATGTCACTACCTACTATGACAATAAACCAAGTAATTTTTATTGGGCAGTTACAGAATGTGATTCACAATTTAAAAACATTGTATTTGATATTCCTTCAAATAGACAGATTGAAACTCGTGAATTTCATAATATAAATGCAAATAGTATCATTGACTATACAAAGAGATATGACAAGAGTGAAGTTACATTGTACTGTAGAAAATGTGATCCTGGCTTTGCAGTCAATCAAGATCAATATATAGTGAATCCAAATGATTTGCCAGCATTAGTGGTTCACGACAGTTGCCTATACATCGAAGATGAAGAAATCTAAAATGAAGATTTAAAGACATTGTTTTATATATATATATATGTGTTTTTTATTAATAAACAAATTCACAAACATTTTTTAATCACTTTACTCTTAGGGCACTGAAATCAATATTCTATAGGTCTGAGAGAATAATTTCCACTAGAAAGTCATTCAGACGAGGATTGTCACCATAAATGTGGAGAAACTGCTTATAAGTTTAGCCGCGACATTGGAAAACAAAATATAGTAGTGCATGGAAGCCGCAACTTTTAGTCGTCAGATCCTGATCCCTTTTCCGATTTTGAATAATAGTTTTCCCACTGCTCTCTATAGAGTTGCTGATGTGAGGCGTGTAGAATGTGTAGGGTAGGCGAAGAGGATCAAAAAATTCAATCGTTTTCTTTGTTTGATAGATGCACAGTCAATGACCCGTCAGCACAGTCGCCGGACTGCTATTAACAATAATTAAGGTATTGTTGACACTTTGAATTTTTCCAAGATAGTCCGAGGGCAGACAATAGGATTTGTACTGGGACATTTAGGGGTCCATATTAAATACATTGATTTTTTGACGGGTGTTCATTGCGCTAGGTCTAGTGGAACACTACCGTCGGGCGTGATTTCCCAATAGGTTTCATATTGATTTAGTGAGATTAGTGCAATACTCTCAGCCAATGGGTCGGCAAATGTACACTCTAAACGCACACTCCCCGTACGTACTATACTCATATCCTGTGTACCCGACAAATCCAGTACAATAATACCATGTGTTTTAGCAAACATATCTTCGGTTATTCCATTTTCAAATAGTTGAGAGTCATGATCTAGGGTTTGCATGGTCAACTCGTACAATGTTCTATAGGATTTATCAAAAGATAGATTGCAGAGTGGGATGCCGTTTACTTTGCACACAAGAGATGAAACTCCAAACGTTTCGAATTTATGTGGGCATTCAGTCCATGATCATGTTTCACTGGTGCTTTTTACAAAGGCCAACGCTAGTTTTGATGGAATTTCGCCATTGATAAAGGATGAATCGGTGAAGGTGCGTGAGCCCATTGCAATATGACATTGATTGGTGATTGTATGAGGAACAAGTAGTTTAATATTGTTGCCATTGTCTCTCAGTTTTTCCACGGCCAAAGCAACAGAACTCATGACCTGTTGTTTACGTACATGAAGTATTGCCGAGGTGAGGGAGAGACTCAAATCAGGATTGGCAGCAAGTTACTTTCTCAATATGACATTGGAGGGTGCAAGCGTTAGTTTTATATCCACTTTAACATTGGGCGGCAGCCATTGGGGTATATTAAATATTTCATGATATATTTTTCCAACTAGATGTAATTCACTAGTTGTAGCATTTTTAAGTGCATCTGTACTATCAGTATTAGTAATATATTCATATCCATTGGAGGTGCCTCTCAATTCCTTGTATGACTTGGGTGTCATCAGCATGAATTGGATATAGATTCTTTAATTTGAGAGATTGTTGCTTGTGCTCACCAGCATGCCATTGATGTAGACACTAATTTGACGAAATAAATTATTTTATATACAATTTTCATAAGATATTCCATCGGCCCGAATTGGCATTGTATTATCGGATTTCCGGACTTTCATTTGCAAATCTATAAATGTTGAAAACATGTCCATAAAGTAGTCTTTATTGGAATAAATTTGAAAGTGGATATTATCGGAGAGGGGTTGTTGAGGATAAAATTGTTCATAGTATCCATGCTTGACACTCTCATCAACATTTTCAGCATTGAATAGATTCAATGACGCGGTGATTGAAGGTTGAGAATCCTTATGCGGTAGGTAGGACATTTTAGGAGAAGAAATCTAGTTTCGATCTAACAATTTTCTTCCTGGGACTTCTTCTTCTACTGTTTACAGCACGTGTCGGCTTTTTCCTTCTTTTTTTTGACAAGAGGGATGATGTCTTTAGTTTACGACCTGAGCGAAGACTGATGTGTTACGCATTATTTCTCGAACTTCTTAAGCCACTTCTATATTGTTTTAATCCCTCAACATCGTTTCACGTAAAAGGAATAAGAATGTCCGAATCACTTTTTTATAAATCATTACAAGAGCCTCTATTATAGAACGCCGAGAATGTAAAATTTGTCGCAGCTGGTCCAATAAACTTTCTGGCCCGCGGTAGAAACGAGCAAAACAACGTAGCGCACCAACTGTCGAGACCATAGCCGGAAATTGATGAGCGTCCGTTGTAACACTCTAGTCCATAGCCCTGTTGTCTTGGGCCAAGAGTAGTAACATAGCAGTCAATATCCGGACAAGTGAATAGCACTTTTTTATTAGACATCTTGCTATTGAACGATGGGACGAAAATAGCATGTAATCACAGCCAAACCTTTTGAAATTGCTATTGGATCACCCAATTTGGTTCTTAGTGTTAACTGACAGATTTCCAAATAGGAAGTGTTTACGGGAATATACTGAAGATGCTTTATATTGTAGTGGTGAAAATGTTCTTGATTGGTTTTTCGTTCAAGAACTCGTAGGAGGGGGACATTTGAATTACCAACCCGAGATGTTTCCACAAATGAAGCGTAGAGAAATATACAGGTGTCCGTGGAGAAGGCAGGCGGATAGTCAGCGAAAATGATATTAGTGTTTCCAGCAATTTTATCTTTGATTATTTTCAGCTTAAAGCCAAGAACATCCTTTTGATTATCATTAAGAATAACCTTTTCACTGGAAATAGGTGACCTCTTATAGATCTAACCCTCCTCCTGTAAATAGTTGAAATGAAAAGCACCCTTTTTACGAGCGGAAAGTCTTTTATTGATGGAACGACATAAATCATTCATACAGGTGAGTTCCTCGTAGGGTAATTCAATATATGGATAATCCATCCAATTGATCTTTTGAATTTGTTCTTGATCACTTGAGGATGGTGGCGGCGGCCAATCATAGGGTCTAATTTTTATTTCATATTTACGATCCTTTCTCAGGATGTCGTATGTATTTTTGAGAATACAGTCGACAAGTGCCACTTCATACTTTCCATTGTCGTCGAATTTGATGGTGGGGGAGAGTTTCGTCCAAAAATCACTTGTTCTATTCAAGTACTTGTAGAGAGGATCAGAAACATTGGACATGAAAGTCACATAGAAATCATAGGGCATTGTCAATATCTTCAGCACCGACCCAAGAATCAAAATATGAGTTGTATCCTAGCCAGCGAACAAGCAACTGGCTCTTGCTATGGCGTGTACGACTCTTTAATATCTTTTCAATTTGATACATTTCGCTAGTGTTTCTAACTTTTTGCAGTTCATATTCATAAGAACCGCCGAGAATCTCATCATCTTTGGTGTCTCGCAGTCGATATGTCGTGGGCTCGGTGTCTTTGATTTTGGACACTTTAAAAAGTTCTGTGCTCCATAAATAAGTCCACTTTTCAAAAATATTGGTGTTTCTATTAATTCGAACAGTATCACCAACATTGCATTTCTTCTTCTTTTTTTTTTCTTTTTCACCCTTGAAGTATTGCTTTAGAAAAGTATCAAATGTATTTTAATTGTAGTGAACATCCCGGGGGCGTGAGTTGGACAGAGATCAATGGGATCGATGGTTGTATATCTGCATGATTTTACCTAAATCATGAATAAAAGCCGGTGTATTTTTCAGGGTACAATATCTTGAAATTAATAGACGAATTATTCCTATTAATCGTTCAGCCAATGCAGACTTTATCGGATTGTGACTATGATAAAGTATTGTATTATATTTCAAAAGAACCTTTTGCGCATGGGGATTAACAAATTCGCTGCCACGATCCAATTGAATTTTTCTATATGAATCCTGTTCTAGAATACTTTCATTGGCCCGAGCATCTTCAGCACCTTTCTTTGATCACAGTGGGCTGGCAGAGGAATAGCGACTATAGACACTTATTGCCACCAGAATATATTAGTAGGGCACATTGTGACGTTTTTGTATAGTGTCTAAAGTTAAAAGATCCGTTTGCCTTATATGCAGAGGAGAAAGGGCTTTAGTTTGTCTATATTGCTTATTGCGAAGTCTGTGATTCCGATGTAGTGTGTAACTCGGTTCATTCTGTAGATACTCTTTTGCTTTTTTCAATGTGGCGGTGCCGGAGACAGCTTTAGAAAGCGTTTTGGGAGAACTTAAACTTCCCGCTTCACTAATATTTTGATAGACACCTTTCAAAACTTCATCCATTTTGAGCGTAAACACGTAGTGTAATGTCCACTCCCCTTTTGCGCACTGGAGGGTGAATCAATTCGTCTTCGCTTTTGACTAGCAGCCACAGGTGTTGTAAAATCAGTGGCTCTGCTGATAGTATTTTCAAATACCGAATCTTCTTCTTCTTTTTTAAATGGTGGTGGTGGTGGTGTTGGAGGAGGACTATATTCTCTTAGTTTCTTTAGAATTTGCCTATTGCCAATAAGACTTTTGGGAAAGTTTGATACACACAGAAAGGTGTATAGATTATTGTCAAATGATAATAGTCCTTAATGATTCGTCACCATATCACAAATTAAATCAACTAGATTATAACTTTTTCCCTGAATTATAATTCGTTTCCCTTGGCTATCGACTTTAACTTGATATTTATCTCCAGTTTCCAACATGAAATATGATAATAGTCTTTTACTCTGTCCTCGATAGGTCAATGGTAATAGGTTTCCAATTTTTGATAGAATTGAATTCAAGTCCTTCTCTATTGATGCTGCTGCTGAATCTTGAGGATATGTTTCCAGTTTAGAGGAATCAGTGGCGGCGGCGACGGCGGCGGTGGGTCTCTCACGATATGGTTTATGTTTGCCCACACGTCGCAATGCGTCTTGAAGTAAAATCAGTTTTTTATCATCGGCAATATTCTCATCGTTAATGAATATGCTTAGATTGTCTTCAAAATGTTCCACGGGTGAGAGGACAAGTTCAAATGGTGTCAATTTATATGGTTTAGTCATTCTCCAGAGAAAACTGTTTATATGTCCTGCAATAATTGGGAGTAAGAGTGTGAAAAAGCTACCGCTTGCTTGAAGGAGCCATGTTGGTTTAAATTTTTTTCCCTTGTTTTTAAAAGCTAAGGCGCGGACAGTGGAACGATGTTGCGTTGTCTGTTGTCTAACACCTTCTGGCAGTTGAACATTGCCCGCAGTTAAATTTAAACGAAGTTCAGATATTAGATTAATGAAATCATTGTCAACCCCATGTTTGAGTATAGTCTTCCTAAGCAATGGTTTTGAAGTGCTTAAAACGGAAAATAAATGCCGTTGTTCGTGTAGTTTCTTCAGTGTCATAATGGCAACTAATAGTCTTTTCTACTGTTCACCGGAAGATATACTGTAATTTCATTGTTGAAAATGTCTGTGACTACACGTAGATCCTCGGGCGTGCCCTGATTAAGATCCAGCAAAAGGAAACAGTAGAGTTTGTTAATCGTCTGAGTGTATGCTGACAATTGACATTTTGGGGTTCTGGGGTATATCTGCTTATTGAGAGTTATGAGTGAGCGAGAATCAGGAACAACTCGATAGATAATATAGACGGTGCAATTCAAAGCAAGCGTTGGCATACATTTCCTCTGATGAAACAGATTGTGTAGAACCAGAGTAACGGAAATGTGTTCATGGTGGGAGCGAACAGTGACACGTTGTAGCATTTCCTGTGAGAACAGTTCGATGGATTCAGCCAAATCATCAATAATCAACCACGAGTTTGATTCAATAGTATTGAAAACATCAAGTCCCCGTATGAATTGTATTGTTATGGTTGTGGCAATAGCTTTTATTTTATCATAGAACTCCTGTCAAATACTATAGCAATAGAAGATTTTTTTCGGCTTCACCAAAAACATTTTATCGCAATTTTGAATTATTTTAGTTAAAAGTGTTGTTTTCTCCGACATCGAGGGCCCACACAAAAACGATCTGAAATGTGTTTTAAATTGAAACATGCTGCTGCTGACAACAGTTGGACTAAAACTAACTGTAAACGATACAGGTCCAACGAATATGAAGTAACAATAATTTTCCCCATAGATCTATCTATTCAAGAACAAAAAAAAACAATATTTCATGGCAGCATTTATTTCGGCACTGTATGAAAACAAATATTTGTTCGACATGAAATGCAACGATAAAAATAACACTTGTTCAACAAGAACAGTTGACAAAATTTCATGGTCAACATGAAAACTATTTGTTCAACATGAACTCGGCAATGATAACACTCTATGTACAATAAAAAAAACACTTTTTTCCATCATCAGCACTTATTGTCTTTAAAAACACTTTTCTGTACAACAACATTTTCTGTCCATCATCAGCAACACTTATTGTATTTAAACACATTTCTGTACAAAAAAAAACAAACTTTTCTATACAACAACAAAAAAAAAACAGAAAACACTTGAAAATCACGGAACTAGTAGCACAGTTGAACATTACAATGAATTTAAAGGTAGGGCCCCCCCCAGGGCCGCGGGGCCGAAGGCCGGCCGGCCGCGGGCGGGGCCCCCCACCCCCCCGGGGCCGGCCGCGGGGCGGGCCCCCCCCCCCCCCACCCCCCCGGGAGCAGCGGGGGAAAAAAACACTACAATAGTTGTCCGGTCACTGCGGCTGCTACAGGTTAGGTTAGTTGTGGTTGGGTTAGTGCTGGTTAGATCGAGTTAGATGAGGTTGAGTTAATGTGGTTAGATTGTCAGGTTAGATGAGGTTGAGTTAAGGTGGTTAGATTGGGTTAGTTAATTTATGAATAGGTTGGTGGTGGTGGTGGTTAGTGGTTAGTTGGTTAGTTCAGATTAGGTTAATTTATCCAGACCAAGTTGATGGCGATAGTCAATGCATTCACCTCGGTCTGAAATATGGTAGTGGCCATGAGATAAGACACTCACACCATTCTCGAGCACATAGACTTTGTCGGATATACATGACATTGCATTTTTTTCCACTCTCACAGCATAATTTGTATACTGTAGAGAGTGAATTGCAAGCACTTGTGCTCTCGGCACTAGGCTAATTTCTACAAAGTCTCTGTACATGCTCATGTTAAAATTGCTCTTTACAAAATGTGTAGGCACCCCTTTACATGTCTTCTTGTCTTTCCTACTATGAGTTTACACGCAATAAACTTTGGGGCCCGAGAACACCCCCCTGGATATCAAATCACTCCCCGTCTCTGATTTTAACATTAATAGTTGGTTAGGGGCTTGACGTTTCACCAACTCGGGGTAGAGTGATGGATTCCAGTTGGTGAAATCCATCCGCGAGCTGATGTGCACCCCCTTTCTAAATCACCCAATAAATCTTCAGTCCCATTTACCTTTAACAGCAGAGAATCTGTATCACCATAGTAAACTTGAACCTCCCCTCCCGTGGCCATTGCACCTTGCACACATTGTAAAAAAACGACAACATGATCTTTTTTGAAATTTCCAGTACTGAACTGCAGCCTGCAATAGTCTTGTTCAGTACTACATGTTACTTTCACCTGTGTATAAGAACCACTCCGGTCTCTATGCTCGTGAACGAGGTAAAATTGTGATCGGCACTAATTTTTGCCCACTCTAGAGGGTCAGTCACAACGTCACATTGAGATCTGTTACGTACGCTTTCACATTTTTGCCAAACGCTGAATTTAGGATGAGCTTGTACATTTCCTTCTCCACCTCTGAATTTGCCCTAGAGCGTTTATCGACAAAGGTGTCGATAAACGTTTTCAAATATGGTCGCTGATTGAACTGCAGGACCCTGTGTATTTTAGTGATTTTGAAGCCATCGCTCACCATCCAGTGCAAAAGCACATGGTGAACAACGATATTCTCCTTAGGGTCCAAATCCGCAATCAGTTTCTGTTTGGAGGGGGTTCAGTGCATTCCCATATCCTCAACCAATGATTGATTGTAGGGGCTCAGAGAGCCCCTGCTCACGGGCCCATTGATACAGGGAAAGACAAAATCCTTGACAGAGTCGTGAAGCGCCAGCGGAATGTGACCGTCAATTTCAAAGAACCATCTTTGTGGCCCATTGTCCTCGACGGTGTTAATTTCGGGTAACTCACAAGAATTCTCAAGCCATTGATAGTTCCCACACAGCAAAGAGTAGTGAGACATTGCCGAGGGATACAATGAGTTCATGTCCAAGAACACTGCATTTGACTTTGCACCGGTGCTGTTTTGTCCGCTCGGATCGGTTGATAAGACGCGGTCCCCATGAAAAACATACCCACCCCTCATTGAACCCTCTAAAAAACAATGTTGATATAAATCGGTGATTAGGCCTCTTTCCTCCCTGCTAATTTTTTAAACTAAATCCATCACTAAATGGGGTGTGGAAAAATAATAGCCTATATCTAACCCAAACTCTGAATAGATTTGGTCTGTGTTCTTACAGACTATATCCAACAGAGTTAGAACGTCACTGGCCAAGTACAGTCTACAATAATCCCACCCATTTTTACAATCCCCCTTGGACCACACCTTCTTGGCAAACTCATACTCCTCGGCTTTGTATTCACTGTTGGTCAGTGAATTGTAAAAAGATTCAATTGGAGGTAGTTTCTCCTCACTTAATCTAGCGTCAGAACAGTCATAGTCGTATGCGTATATACCTTTGCAGGTCAAGGGGTCATACATTTCACTTTCTGGAAAGTACTGTTTAAGCAAGGGAAAGCAATCAAAATTGTCGCTTTTTTGCACTTGAATCAATTGACTCAATGCCTTGGGAAAAAAACTAAAGAAACCTAAAAACCTGATTTTATTCCAACACGTATGCCCATTACTCACTGCCTGCCATTTCAGTTTGAGAAGCAACAACTTCTTGGCCGATTTGGGGATAATGTTATAGGTAAATGAACTATTTACCCTTGGACTATCTACTCCTCCTCCCTCCCTGTGCATACGTGCCAGGGCCGGTAAAATAAATTTTAAGTCATAATTAGAGTTGTGAATAAAAACATGAATAAAAAACTGCTGGCTAACATGTAAGTTATACGATTGATGCGCAACCCCCCTAAAATTACTACCCCCAAGGATATTTCCTGCCACAAGTGATTATGATCTCTGAATTTCCCCCTCCCACCGCCCCCTCTTTTCCCGTTAGTCCCCGTATACCCCACGACAACCACTCCCTTACAAACCCCATATAATTTTTTATTTTTAATAGCGAGACGATCCTCTGCAGACAACACCAATGGATAATAGGTATTTCTCAAACGAGAAATAGCACCATTAGCCGTGCCAATTAGTTTAGTCAGTGCCTTGACCATGCACTCGGCCCCCTCATCCAATATTTCTACTATTTCTAACAAACGCGTGGTGTTAAAACTGTCTCTCTGCACGTGAGTATAGGAAACTGCAATAGCCTGATTTTCTTTGATTCGGTTTTAAAATTGAAGGTCGTTCACCTCCTCCAGCTTAGGTTCCCAGTCCAAGGATATTTTGTCGCACTGGAGAAGTGTGTTTTGGAAACTTTTAAAACGTAGAATGGCTCTATCCCCTGAAACCGTTTCCACTCTCTGGTAGCCATGTCGGCTACAATGCTTCATATGACCCCGTAGTTTTATATCACTACGGAATTGTGACAAGCATGTTGGACAGTAGAAACGTACCCCTAGATCCCTACCACCCCCAAGAACTCTACTAATGTCGGTAATCGGATTAAAATGGCCATTTGAATTGGCAGGGTCACTAGGTGGTGTGTATAGTAACCAAACCCAGTGTGTGACCAAATCAATTGACTGGCACCTTACAGGGATGACAACCCCCTTCTTTTTTAAACGAATCAAATCATCTAATTCAGTTTCATACTGAACCACAGTAATGCCGATATTTCAATGGGCATTAGCCCATTGAAAAATATCAATAGATTGTAGCGTTACTGGATAATTCCACTCTAAAAAAAAAAATATACAATGGGAAAATCGGACCCATCCTTCCCATGTACAGCCCATTTTTGTAAATTCTTTCTGGTAGCGTCACGTGCTAGAGGCTCAAATGCTGATATGAGGAAAGCATATCTGAAAAATTTATGACCTGTTTCAAAACAAATCTGCTGGACACCTTGACAACCTTCCAGATCTGGATTATATTTTAAAACTACTAACCTTTCTCCACCCCCTCTTAAAATAAAATCTTTCTTAAATTTAAAAATATTTACACTTAAATTTTCAATAAATAGAACGAGATATCCACTACCGTTTTCATTAAAGTTCTCGAAATGCGTTATAATTTTATCTACCCAATCTATGAAAGCACCTTCTAACTTTTATAAATTCAAATAAACCAAACGCATCTCGGACTGTATAAAATGGTAATAAACTTCGCTTTTCCCCTCATGTTAATAGAACACTTTTAAAAAGATAGAGACCTTAATTGATTCCCTCCCCCACAACTGAATTTGGTTCTCCAGAAGTGCACGAATTTTATCTACATAGTTGTGTACAATTTCTACAGGTTCAAAAACAAATTTTCCCCCCATTAGTTTATTATAAGGGTCACCAAACGTTACATTTAAAACAACGATTTCATTTAAAATCCTGTTGGTCAATTGAAAATTGGGGATAGGTATTCCAACGATACCGTCTGGGATTTTTTAACCTCCCCCCCCGTTTTCAAAAAGATCTGGTGAATGCTCCACATCAGTTGTTAGAAATGGACTCGTGAGGGTATCGGAGGCTGGTGGAGGAGGAGGAGAAGAAGGGTTCCCAGTTAATTCGTTTGTGAAATCATTTAAAAGCTGTAGTGTATTTTGGCTCAAGTCCCCCAGCTCAACTGTGCTAGTTTCTACATTGAAATAATCATTTAAATACTCAACAATATTATCAGGTATTTCGTCGGAATTAGCGATATCACTCCACGGTGAAATGTTGTTGTTGGAGAGCTCCTCACCTTCTCCAACTGATGAGGGGGAAGACAAAGAGTAGGGGACCAATGCACCAACCTATAAATGAAAAAATAGCTTATTTTCAAAGTGTTCAAATCATCCCTACTGCTTTCAAAATTTGGATTATTGCTTAATAACATTTGGTTAATTCAACTGAAAGTTACAACACAAGATAATCTAAGATATGACATAGAAGGCGACAATTTGTTTGTTTATTTTCAAAGTGTTCAAATTTTTTTTTTGCGGGGCTTTTTGGGCGCGCGGCGCATCCTGTGGTGCTTCTCGGTCCCACAGCACATCCTGCGGCACTTTCCTGATCCGTGGCGCATCCCTGTGGTGCTTCTCGGGCCCAGAGTGCATCCTGCGGCGCTTCCCCGGCCCCAGCATATCTTATATTAGTAAAAGGTATTTACAGTCTAAAACATCACATGACATAGGAGGTAGCAATTTGTTATTTTTAAAACAATCCCTGCAAATAAAATTTCATGTTAATACTCTTTATTTGCTCTGGAAAAAAAACAACAAAAACATGAATTGAAATGGATAGCCATATCCTCTCATGATACAAAAATCCTTCAGATATAAAGTTTGTTTTTTTTTTATTGTAGAGGCAATATAAACCATTCGCCAATAAAGCAATTTATAATGCAATGGATTTTGCCACTTATTACGAGCGGGATATAGTGCATTTTTTTTTTGGCTTCACTAATCTGATTTGGCATAGGGTGAATACATGCACTTGACATGATTCAACAGGGGGATCATTTTATATCCTTTGGGGAGAAAAAATCTGTCAATAACCCACTGGGATATACTTTTACTCAATGCTCGAAAATGGCGCATGAAGAACAAGCACAAAAAATATGGAAGAAAATAACTGATATTTCTATATGATAGGTAGGAAAAATGCTTACATTTGCAAAATCTGTCTGGGCTTGGGCGTCGGATAAATCTGACATAGCATGCTGGATGGTAACCTCCTGACCTATCGTTGATGGGGCAGCTATTAGAGGTCCAAGGAGAGCGGATGTGCTAGCGATGTCACATTCCAATACGGCTTGGGTAGGCATCACTTGTTTAGGAGGCTTCGGCCAGCTACCATATTGCATGACAGTAGCCTTCGCAGGGCCCGCATTATTAGCCCTCGCTTTCTTAGCGGGTGGCGGCGAGAGGCATTCTTCACAATTTTCCTTAAAAAGAAGAGAAAAAATTAGTTTCAAAATAATTTGCTCCCTTTTTAAAAAGAATGAAAATTAGTATCATCATCCATATAATTTTGTCTAGAGAAGTATTTATCTCATTTTAGTAAAGCAAAAAACCCATATTCTCTCCCCCCCTAAATTTAGGAAAATTAACCCACCCTATGTCTACCCTCTCATTGAGTTAATCATGCGTTTTATTCAAGCGCAATGTAGATCAACAAAGAATGTATCTTACTATCCTTTATTCAAATGTTATAGCTAAAATCACTAAATGACGAAGAAGCAATTAAGGTAAGAAACAATTATCTTTTCTATTTTGTCACTATTAAAAGTGCTAACCCCCTCCCCGAAAAAAAATCATGGATTCATGCCAGTGAATATAAAATAAACTTTATTTAAAGCTTGAAAAAAATTAAAAAACATTTCTAGAGACGCAAGGCATATATTTAAAAATTTGTTTTCTTTTCAATTGTTGTACATATCTACACATCGAATCCCCCTTACTTTTAATGCGAAGAAATAGTTTGTTTTCATTTTGCACTGATGGCGGTAGAATTGAAGGCATTGCCCTCCCCCGTTTACATAATTTACTTACAGCGAAGCTGGTAGACTCCCGGTCGTTCGCCCGCCCCCCGGGCCCCGCCTGTCCTAATTCTATTGGTCGTCTTAATTTGAAAATAACTTGTTTCTCTACTTCCATAGAGGTTGTGTAGGCCGAGCTTAATTATTGTTTTAATTTGACAGAAGAATAGTTCCATTGACCGCGTTTGTAAAGCAGAAAGGGCGATAGCTAATTTTAACCTCGCACTGGAGATTGTGTCAAAACAGAACGGGATTTTCATTAAAAATTGACAGAAGCCAGCAGACACTTTAGCTGAATATACTGGAGGGTGACCAATGAAAATAAAAAGTGGAATTTAACGAAAAGGTATTTCCATTTGCGAGAATTTGGTTGTAAAACAGTGTTTGTGGAGGGGGGGAGGGGTGTTAGGTTATGTAATAAAGAACATATTTTATGTTTCCTAGTGAGTATAAAGATTGCACGGTGGTTAGGTTTGTGTGTGGGGGGGGGGATACTTACCTAAATATAGTAGAGGGTGACCAATGAAAATAATTTTTTTTTTGAAAATAAAAAATGAAAATGTACTCACATTGCTAATTGTGGCTGCCGAGGCTTCAAGTTCATCAATAACATTCATTGTTGTCTCCAATGTGTCACAATACTTTCTGATAATTTAATCACATTGCATGCCCGTTATATACGAAATCTCAAGGGTGAATTGTTATGTAACGGGGGGAAAACCATTCATAACCAGCTCTCTGATTGGCTGAGAAGGAGGATGTATCCGACTCGCTGATTGGCTGAGAAGGATGCATGTACTTCTGGTTTTCTATTCCAGGACACCTTGACATTCCTCCCTAGAATGCACTTGTCCAAAACAACAATAATAAATAAATCCCTCTGACATAAAGATTAAAGAAACCATAATGTTTCTTAATTCCCCCTTCGTGAATCAATACATTCCCCCGCCGATTATGTAAATCAAGGTCTCAGGGTCGGTTCGCCTCAAGATTAAAGAAACCATAATGTTTCTTATTTCCTCCTTCATGAATCATTACATTCCCCCACCGATTATGTAAATCAAGTTCTCAGGTTAGGTTCGCCTCAAGATTAAAGAAACCATAATGTTTCTTAATTCCCCCTTCGTGAACCATTACATTTCCCCGCCGATTATGTAAACCAAGTTTACAGGTTAGGTTAGCCAAACAATCTCATAACATTCGTGTCGAGCATGTACATTCTCACTGACAACGAACAGACATAAAACAGACATAAATTGCTGTTGACATCCATAAATGTGACAAAGTTCCTGTTTTTTCATTCTCACTGACAAAAACCATAAAAAACAGACATAAATGTGAGCAAATTCCTGTTTTTTCAAATTCTCACTGACAAAAACCATAAATCATTCACAACCATCCGAGAAAAACATCAAATAACTTGACCAACCCACATAACCATCCAAGAAAAAAACCATAAATGTGAGAAAATTCCTGTTTTTCCAAGTGAGAAAATTCCTGTTTTTTCATTCTCACTGACAAAACCATAAACCACGTGGTGCTGTTCGGATCAATAGGGGCCATTCTACTTAGGGATCCATGTTAAATACATCGATTACTTGATTTGTGTTCATGGTCCCAAATCAAATAAAACACTACCGTCGGGTATAATTTCCCAATAGGTTTCAAATTGATTAGTGAGATTAATGCTACAATCTTCGTCAATGGTTTGGCAAAGGTACACCCTAAACGTACAGTGCCCTTTCGGACAGTACTCACATTGTTATTACTAGGTATGTCCAATACAATGATAGCGAGACTTTTTTGTTAACATTGTATCAGTTATAGCATTAGCAAATAGTTGTGGATCTTGATCCAGGGTTTGCATTGTCTATTCCTATAGGGTGCAATAGGATTTATCAAAGGATAAACTGTACAGAGGAATTCCATTTACTTTACAAATAAGAGAGGAAAGTTCAAACACTTCAAATTTGTGTGGAGAACTTGTCCATGATCCTATGGGACTGCCACTTTTTAAAAAAGCCAAAGCAAGTTTTGAAGAAATTTTACCATTGATAAATGAAGAATCGGTATAGGTACTTGAACCAGTGGCATTATGTCGTTGATCGGTGATTATGTGAGGGATGAGGAGTGTGATGTTATTTCCACTGGTTCTTAATGTTTCAATTGCAGAAGCCACAAAACTCATAACCTGTTTTCTTACATGAAGTATCACCGAGGTATAATTGACCACTGCATCAGGCGCCGTATCAAATATTTTTCTCAAAATTAAATTGGACAGAGCGAATTGTAACTTTATGTCAATTTTAACATTAAGAGCCATCCATTTAGGTATATTAAATGTTTCATGATTTAGTTTACCAACTAAATAATACTCCTTGCTCACCGTCCAAGCGAGTTCCGCATTAGTATCAACATTTGATCTATAATCACAGCCCATCGCCTGACCCCTGAAATTCTTGTAGAAAATTGGAGTCATCAAATAAATTGTATGTAGCTTAAATACTTTGATAGACTGTTGCTAGTGCTCACCAATTGTTCACTTGTTTAGTTACATATTTGTCTAAACAAATTGCGTAGTACACAATTTTCATAGGATAATACATCGGTAGCGGTGGGAGTCTGATTGTTAGACTTTTTCCTCACCACAACTTTTAAATCAATATATGTTGATGGCAAATCTATGAAGCAGTTTTTGTTGGAATAAATTTGAAAATATATGTTTTCAGAGATTGGTTGTTGTGGGTAGAATTGTTCATAGTAGCCATTTTTACGCTGACACCTACACTTTCACCATTGAAAATATTTAAAGATGAGGTGACTGTGGGATGGGATTCCTTGTGGGGTAGACACGTCATTTCAGTCTAGGAAAAGAAATCATTTTTTGATCTCAAAATAATTTTTTGTGGTTTCTGTTTCTTCTTTGACAAGAGTGACTCTTTCGTTTCTGACCTGACTAGAGACTGATGAGTGATGAGATGTTTCTCAACTTTTAAAAACTTTTTCCATTTTGTCGTTTGTTCAATCGCTCTCCAAGGGATTGTGCTCTGGACCTTAGACTTTATGGGAAACTTTCTTCAAAACCTTTGCCATCCCCCAATCGTGTAGTGTAGAGGAAGCAAAATCGGCAACCGGAGCAGTATATTTTTAGCCAGGGGTAGCGTAGAGCAAAACAATTTAGCAAACCAACTGTCAAGACCATAGCCTGATAATTACGAAAGACCTTTGTAATAGTCCATTCCATAACAATTTTCTTAGTCCGAGAGCAGTAACATAGTAATCAACGTCAGGACAAACAAATGTATTTTCTCTTTTAGTTATCTCATTGTTGAATAGGTCGAAAATGACATGTCACAGCCCAAACTTTTGTTATAGCTAAAGGATCACCTAATTCACTTCTTGATGTAAACTGGCAGAGTTCAAAATACGAAGTTTTTACAGGAAAATACGGAAGATACTTTATATTGTAGTTATGAAAATGTTCGTGGGGGGTTTTCTGTTCAAGAACACGTGGGAGGGGGACATTGCTATTGTCAACTCTCGATGTCTCAGAAAAGGATGCATAAAGAAATGTACAGCTGTCCGAGGAGAAACCAGGTAGATAGTCTGTAAAAATAGAACGATCAATCCCACTGACAGCTCCATCATTTTTACTTCCCTCTCTTCTTTGGAATACTGTTTAAAAAAATGTCATGTCTATTGCCATCTCATCGATGTTGTTCCAGAGGGGTAGAGTTGGTCAGGGATGATGAAGATATTGATTATAAATCAACATTATTTTTATCCAAATCTTGAACAAAAGCAGCAGTAATTTTTAGTGTACACTATCTTGAAATTAAAATTCGAATAATTTACTATCAACCGTTCAATCAATGCTGCCTTTATTGGACTATAACTATGATAGATCCGTTTATTATATTTCAATAAAACCTTCTTTACATGTGGATTAACAAGTACATTACCCTGATCGGTTTGAATCTTCCGATAACAAACTTGTTCAAGGATGGATTCAAGAGCTTTATCAACTTCATCATCTCTCTTTAACCGCAATAGAATGGCATATGCATAGCGACTAAAAATGCTGATTGCAAGTAGAATGTAATTGTATGGCTTATTTTAATGTCATTGAATCTCATCTAGAGTCAAGATATTTATTTGTAATATTTGCAATGGGAAACAGGCTTTATTTTTTTCGATACTGACTACCGTGAACTCCATGATTACGACTTAGGGTGTAACTTGATTTATTCTGTAAATACTCTCCCGCTAGTTTCTTTTGAAATCCAGCAACTTGGGAAAGTGTGGTGGGTTGACTTAACTTTTAACATAACCGATACTCCCATAAATATGGTTCAAAACTTCAACAATTTTGAACGTAAAGACGTAGTGAAGTGTCCACTGGCCTTTTGCATACTAACAGATGAGGGTAATGTAATGATATTAAGACGCCTTCATTTGACTTCCTTCAGTCCTGTCAAATCGTCATTGCTACTTGGTGTGCTAGTATTTTTCTAAAATTATTTAAAATCACCTTTTGATATTTGACTAAACTCGATGACTCCTTTCAAAATATGTTTATTGCCAATAAGACTTTTTTGGAAGTTTGACGAATTTAAGAATATATAAAAATGACTGTCAAACTAACAATTCTTTAACGATTTATTATCAAATGTTACATCAAATCAAGTAGATTGTAAGTCATACCGTGGATTATGACTTGATTCCCAGTACCATCAATTTGAACATCTTCTCTTTCGGCAAGATAAGTCAAGAATCTTTTACATTGCTCACGATAGAATTGAGGCATTAGGTCTGCAACATTTGTCAAGACTTTAGACAATGATTAATTTTCTTTTGGTGGTTGTGGTGGTGGTGGCAGTGGTGTTGAACTTTCAGAATTTTGAGTAATTTCCTTTTTGTGATCATTGATATTTACATTGAGCACGTACAAGTTAACGATGTTGCTTTGTCTGTTGCTTAACTACTTCTGGCAGTTGAAAATTGCCTTCAGTTAAATTTAAACAAAGGTGTGATATGAGATTAATGAATTTTGTGTCAATACCATGTTTGAGTAATGCCTTCCTAAGCAGCGGTTTTTAATTACCTAGGATAAAGAATAAATGTCAGTTTTCATATGGTTTCTTCAGTGTCATGACGGCAATTAACGACCTTTTTTACTGTTCAATGGAAGATAACGGTTATTTTATTGTAAAAAATCAGTGACTGCACATAAATCGTCGAGTGTGTACTGTGGATTGAGATCCAGTAGAATATAACCATAGAATTTATTGGTAGCCTGATTGTGTGCCGAGAGCAGAAGTTTCAGTTAATCAGTGTGTATTTGTCCGTTTCAACTTATGAAGTAACTTGAATCACGAACAACCCTGTAGATAATATAGAAAGCACAATTCATAGAAAGTGTCCGCATACATTGTGTAGAACTACGGTTACGGAAAAATATTAATGATTAGATCGGACAGTTAACAATTGTAACATCTCTTTATACCATTCTTCGATGGATTCAGCTAAATCATTAATAATAAGCAAAGAGATTGGCTCAATTATATTAAAAATGCAAGTTCCTGTATGAATTTCAAATCTGGTGCAATAGTCTTTACTTTAACGTAGGATTCTTGCCAGACGCTGTAGCAATAGTACTTTTTTTATTTTCACAAACCTTTATTACGACTTTGAATTACTTTTATAAAAAGTGTAATTTTGCCAGACATTGATGGCCTGCAAAGAAACGATGTGAATTGAGTTTTATATTGGTACATACTAGCCCGATGTCAAAATTCCACTAACTATAGAATGCATCATTCCAAGTGAATAAATAAAAATTTCCTACCTTCAAAAGCAGAAAAAATTTAAGAGTAATACATGTTTTTTTAATTACAATAAAAGCACTTCAAGACTGTTTTAAAAGCACTTCAGTATCACATTTACAATAACACTTAGAAAGGCAATTTTGTTCATCTTTTGAGTTTTTGGTTTTTTCTTTGGTTTTTTGGTTCTTTTTACATTGACTTTCCGCGTTTGTTCTTTGTTGTTTCTTTTTGTTCGGCACTTTCCTTGGATACACTATTTTGTTTCGCGCTGAAGAAGAGAGGTGTTTGTCCTCTCGAATTATTCGCTTTGTTTTTTTCAGTATTTTCATTTGGCCTATAAAAACCCCATTGTTGTTCGTTTTTCTTTCTTTACTGAGAAAGGTCCCCCGGAAGGGAGTGGTAGCCACTGGCGGCGACCGGCCGAAGGTCGGGTACCCCTCTGGGCCGCAGCAGGGCCAAGTAAATAATTAAAAAACATTTTTTATTCATTTATAATATATATATATATATATATATATATATATATATATATATATATATATATATATATATATATATATATATATATATATATATATATATATATATATATATATATATATATATATATATATATATATATATATATATATATATATATATATATATATATATATATATATATATATATATATATATATATATATATATATATATATATAAGAAAAATCACTGACATACAACAACAACTCTGCCTTGCTAGGAACATAAAAAAACTGCTGAGATGGGGAAAAAGACCCCGCTTCCACCTACAGATATAAAAAATGTTAATGAATCCCCCTCACATCCGCAATCTATTTAATTTTCTCCGGACTAAGATTCCAGACTTCGTTAATTCTTGCACCAGGTGTGGTTAATTTTCATCGAGAACTTAAACGATATAAGACAAATCAGTGATAGAAAAAGGGGTAAGAAATTTTGTTTTAAACCGGATAAATTCCCCGTGGAAGACATTATCTCTTCAATAGAAACATCTTTGCATAAAAACGCAAACCTAATAAAAGATGTTAGCTTAGTAAGACCTTCTATCGAGAATACCCTTTTCTAATTTTGTGTTGAAGCCGGAGTAAGACGATCAAAGACATAAGAATTCTAAAAAACCTAAGAAAGGATTGTTCAGCTACCATTAAAAAAGCAGATAAGAGTAACAATTTAGTTTTGATGAATAGTTTGGACTATGATTCAACATTAAGGACTTTACTAAATGATGAAAAAACATGCCAAAACATATCATATAATCCGACCGACTCTTTTACAAATAGGTTTAAGAACGAACTAAAGTGTTTCAAGGATGATGGAAAAATTACACCTCAACTTTATTACAAATGCCTGCCACGCAATTTCGTGTGCCCTAAATTATATAGACTTCCCAAAATCCATAAGTCTAAGCAACCATTACGACCAATTTTGTCAAGTACAAGGTCATCAACAAGTGTTTTGAGAAAGTAGTTAGTTTCAATCTGTAAACCACTTTTGTCTACACAAATTTCGTACATTAAGAGTTCTTCGAATTGGTTGAAAGCTGAAAAACGTAGAAATTTCTTCAAGTTCTTTGCTTTCAAGCTTCAAAATTGTATCAATGTACACAAATATTGATATAGAAGCAGCCAAAACTCTTCTAGAAAGAAATCTGTTAAGAAATTTTGAACCGATTAGTGGTAAAAAAGATTTGGAAGTTTGTGTTATTATGTGTTATTTAGTAAGGTTATTTAGTAAGTATTTGTGTTATTTAGTAAGGTTGTGCAACAGGTTTTATTAATTTTTTCAATTCAGAATTTTTCACCGACGGGGGCTCCTTTATCTCCATTATTAGATAATATTTTTTTGGAAAACATTTATATAATTGCGTTAGATTCTTGTTTTTTTTAAATATATTTTTTTAGGCCGGTATATGGATGACAAAATTTCAGTATAGGATTATGGGGAGGAAGAACTAAAACGATTTTTGGAACATCTAAATTGTTTTTTTGGGGGGGGATTCAAAGTTTACTGTTGAATTAGAAGAGAATGGGAAACTTCCTTTTCTTGATGTTCTTTTTTTTAAATGAAAATAGTCTGGATTTTAAAGTTTACAGAAAACCGACTAATAATAATAGATTTTTGTCGTATAGCGCCGGTCACGCTCGCCAAGTAAAACTGGTTTGATCATTTCTTTAACTGACCGGATCTTTATTATTTGCTCTTCAAAATTTTTTCTGGCGTTGTCTTTTCTTAGAAAATACAAACAAGTAACATATATCCAGAGTGGCTAATTAGCCAGACATTTTCAAAAAGAAGGAAAACATTTCTAGAGATTTCTAAGGCAGTCTTGGACACAACTCAGGAAAAGGATGTTTTTTGTTCCTTACCATATGTAACCGGGTTAAGTGAAAAACTTAAAAGAATTTTACACAGTAATGGTCTAAATGTAGCTTTAAAGAGTAATAATACTTAGGGTTGTTTTCTAAATTCTGGGAAGGATCTAACTTCATTGGGGTAACAAAGTGGAGTTTATCAGATTCCGTGAGCTTGCGAAAGCTCATATATGGGACATACTAACCAGAATTTGGAAATGAGATTATTACAGCATAAATACTCTATTTTAACGGCTTTAAAGCTAGGCTCTAAGTCTGAATATTTTACTTCAGCCCTTTTTGAACATATTTTTAATTTTCCAGACCATTTTATTTTTTTGTTAATGTCTATTTGATTTCTAGGGACCTGGGTTTAAAGAAAATTTTTCGCAAAACTCTTGAAATTAAGAAAATTTTATTCAAGAATATTGCTTTAAATCGTGACACGGGGGAATTTGGTTTGAACTCTATCTACGACAATTTATTAAAATCTGATAGAGTAAGGTTCAATTCACCTAATGCAATTAACTTCTGTCCAAGTGAATGAACCAGATCCAAGAAGGTCAAAGAGACTAGCTTCCGCTTTTGCTTTGAAAAGAATTAGATTATTAAACAATATGTATTTTTATTTTATTTCATATATAAACAATAATTTTTAATTATTTTAGTTTAGTTTTACTACTGATATCTAGTATTTCTGTTAAATTTATCACTGTTTGTGAAAGTTATCACTGCCTATTAAAAGGTTTTATCCCTATTTGAACTTTTATTTATCGCCAGACTAAGATGCTGTCTATATTATACCTATACGACTCGGTCCGAAGTGAGATCAGTGCCCATGGGGTAGCACCTTCACACCGTATGCACATATACTGACTTTATCCGATAGAGGTGACATGACACTTTTTCCACTCTAACTTTGTAGTTTTCAAGTTTTAAAGAGAGAATCGCCAAGACTTTTGCTCTTGGAATGTGGTTACGTTCCAAACAGTTTCTATAAATACTCATATTGAAATTCTCTTTCACATAGTGTCTAGACACCCCCTTGCAGACTTTTTTAATTTCATCTTAATGTGTTTGCACACAGTACACCTTCAGACCTGCAAGCATTCCATTAGATATCAAGTCGCTCCCCGTCTCGGATTTTAAAAAGAACAGTATATTTGCGGCCTGGTGCTTCACTAGCATCAGGTAAATAGATTCATCCGAATTGGTAAAGTCCATTCGATAGCTAATTTGGATACCTTTTCCCAAATCTTCTACTACATTTTAAGCTTTAACTTTTAGCAAGAGTGACTCGGTATCCCCGTAATATACTTGAACTTGTCTCTCCCTCGGCCGACGGTGCCTGCATACATTGTAATAGAATTCCAATATGAATTTTTCGATGTTTCTAAAATTGGCACTACCAGAAACAATATTTTTATCTAAAACAAAATTACTTTTATTCCTATGTAAAAAGACTATATTGCTGTCTCTGATGGTGAATGATGTGAAGTTTAGATTGGCAACGATTCGAGCACATTCTTTTGTGTTGGTTACCACGTCCTAACGACTTCTATTGCTAATAGTCTCACACATTTTACCGAAGGCTGAATTTAAAATGAGTTTAAAGATTCCTTTTTCAACCTATGTTTTTGCTTCTGAACGTTTACTGAAAAAGTGTCAATAAACATATTCAAATATGTTTTTTGGTCAAAATGGAGGGTTCTATGTATCATTGTGACCTCGAAACCGTTGGCTAGCATCCATCTCAAATGAATGTGATTTACAGCAGTATTCTGCCTCGGAAAAAGGTCTGCAATAATTTTTTGTTGTAAAGGTGTCCATTGTACACCCCAATCCTCTACCAAAGAAATTTTATGTGGACTCACTGAGTCCTTAGTCACCGGTCTGTTTTTGCACGGGAAAACAAAATACTTTACTGAGTCATGAAGTTCCACTGATATTTCACCATTAATTTAAAAAAAGCCATGCTTGTGGTTCATTCTCCTCAACAGTGGCAATGTCGAGGAAACTCCGAGAACAAGGATTGTTAAGCCACTTTTAATTACCACACGGCAAAGAGTAATGAGGCATTGTCGACGGATAAAGGGAGTTTATATCAAGAAAAACTGCATCTGATTTTTCACCAGTGCGTTGTCCAGTCGGATCAGCTTCAATGATACGATCTCCATGGAAAACATACCATCCCCTTATAGATCTTTCAACAAATAGATGCTAATCCACGTTGGTGATCAAGCCTATTTTCACTTTACTGATTTTAAGAATTAAATTCACACCAGATGAGGATTAGGAAAATATTAACCCAAATCCAACCCAGATTCCTCATACATTTTATCCGTAATTTTACAGATAATATCCAGTAACGTCAATATATCACTTGCCAGGTACATTTTACAATAATCTTCCCCATTTTAAAACCTTCCTTAGTCCAAACCGTCTTTGAAAATTCATAGTCGACAGTACTGTATTGACGATCGTGAAGTGAATCATAAAACGATCCGATGGACAGCAATTTTTCCTTACGAAACTTCGAAATAAAGTTGTAGTACTCATAAGGCTATTTGCCTTTATACGTTAATAAATCATAGATTTCATCATCTGTAAAGCACTTTTTAAGGAGGGAGAAACTGTTAAAATCGTTGCTTTTCTGTAATTGAATTAATTGACTTGGAAATTTGGGGAAGAAACTATAGGAGTCTAAAAAACAGATTTTATTCAAGCACGTATTACCATTATCTATTGTTTTCCATTTGAATTCTAAGAGCAGCAGCTTCTCAGATGATTTGGGTATGATATTATATGAAAAATAACCATCTACCCATGCACCATCTAAAACTTCACCTTAGTGTAAACATGCCAACTCTGGTAATATGAATTTCAAATCATAGCTGGAATTGTGCATATAAACAGGTAGAAAATATTGTCATTTAACTATAAATTATATGACTTTTGGGCTAGTCGACGAAAGTTACTCTCCCGATAAAATTGGGTTTCTCAAATGATCTTGGTCGTGGACTGACACCCCTCCTCCACTACCCTCAATAGATTTCCTCTTACAAACCCAACGCATTTTTTTATCTTTAATGGCCAACTCATTCTCTGGTGATAGGGTCATTGAATAGGCTATATTGCACAGCCGTGAAGTTGACTTGTTCGCCCTTTTAATAAGTGCTGTCATGGCTGTGCAAATAAAATCCCCCCCACCGAGTGTCTCAAAAACCTCTAACAGTTGCATGGTATTACACGAGTCGCCTTGTGCCTAGGCATAAGAGACTGTATCAGGTTGATGTTTCTCAATAGAATTTAAATTTGATGGATCGTACACATCCATGAGTTTGGCTTCGCAGTTTAAGAACACCTTGTCACTCCGTAGGAATGAATTCTGAAAGTTCTTGAATTGCAAGATGACCCTGTCTTCGCTAACAGTTTCCAAAGATTAGTACTCATGACGCTTGCAATGTCTCATATGGTGTTTTAACTTCAATTCTGTATGAAATTTAGAAAGAAACATTGGATAATAAAAGAATTCGCTCCGATGTGACCCTAACCCCTCAGTGAAAATTCGACTAAAATCTGTTATTGGAAAAAAAAATTCCGATTGAATCGGGGTCACTGGCAGGTTCATAAGGAATCCATGCTCAGTGTCTCTACCGACTGAATAGACGGAGCATATATTGCTCCTTTTTATCTTTAAGCTCACCCTCCTCAAACTCTGTCTCATATTGTGAAACGGTAACAACAATCTTTAAATGTTCATTAGCCCACTCAAAAACATTTATCTCCTGTGTGTTACTGGATATGTTACTGGATATTGACCGTTTAAAAAATTAAAATCTACTTTATATATTTTTGCCTCCTCCAAACCCCCGTATCTGTAGCACTGAGGCCCGACATTAAAAGCAAATTGTAGTATACCTCTAAACCTCTTTAAATCAGCTTTATATTTATAAACTCCCCTTCCCACCTCCTAAAGTAAAACTCATTTAAATTTCACCCACATTAACATCTATACTCTCAATGAATATAACCAGCGAAGAAAGGCTAGAATCTTGCCCAAGTAGGAGAGCACTATGTCTACTAGATCCGTCATGATGCTACCCGTCATAAGTGAATTGAATGGATCCCCAGACTTTGCCATATAAACATATATATATTGTCCAAGGCAGAGTCGGTTAAATAAAACTCTGGCAAAACAGGGGGCGTTACGAGATTACCTTATCCCGTGCCATTTTGTCCTACCTCACCTTTATTGTGAACAGTAGGTATGGTACACGGAGTGAAAACCCCCAGCTCACTCAGCATAACCTTGAGTGTATCAGGACTGAGGTGATCAGCCGAAGCAAAACTATCCTCTGATACGCTTCGGCGTTCAAAGGTACTTGACTGATCCGAATGCCCTGTTGAAAAATTTGGGAGTGTAACACTACTCGCAACACCAAAAAAATACTAATAGCTTATCAAGCCAATCTGGGGCCTGTTCTGTTCGACATGAAGATTATTTTTAAAGTGTGCTGGTGGTGTCAATATGGGTATCTTCATGCCGTCAAAGAGGTTGCTTGCCCCTTGAGTGAGTGGTGATAATACTGATAGATTAACCTAAAAAATGAATGAGAAGTTATTTTCTTTCTTTGAAATGGCATGGTTTTTATTAACCTGAAAAAGAATATTTGGATTGTGTGTGTTTAATATGACGTTTCAAGTGCAACCTGGAAAATGAATGAGAAGTTATTTTCTTTCTGGAAGGACACTTTGTTATTAAGCAGAAAAGTATTATTTGAATAACATCTATTTACATATCATTTAATACACAAGCATAATCATTTTTTATATAACACACACCCATACACACAAACATCCACATACACACATGCATACACACAGAGATGATAAATAAAGAGAGATGATAAATTAGAGAGATGATGAGGGAGATGATAAATTCAATTTTTCTTACATTTTTAATTGGAAGAGTTGGTAAATTCTTGAGGATTTGAATTTTCCCGACCATTTCCAGTAGATCGCCTAAAATCACCAAACCTATATGATCGGGGGAATGCTTATCCTCTTCACCAAAAAATCTTCAAAATTGAAATCATCATCTCTCCTAGGTCTTTTTAGTAATGATGAATCATTGGCCTAGAATTGAAAAAGAATGTTTTAATATTCATTTATATTCAAATTTCTGAAATTTAAGTTCAAATTCATAAGTTCAAAAAAAATTTAAGTTTAAAAAGTCCAAAAATAATCTGTTCCCACAAAAATTATAAGCTTAAAAAATGAAAGACCCAAAAAAAAAGTTCAGAATCAAAAATAAGATTCGCCACAAGAGCTGATTAAACCACCTGAAGGCAGTGTTTATATACTTTTAGTTTCGGTATTGCTCTTTTAACGTCCCCCCGAAGGTCCAGGTTCAAAAATATTCCATGGCTTGGATTCAAAAGTTCAAGCATTGCTAGAAGGGAGGGGTGTTTTTTATGACTAATGATTATATATTATATAAAAACACATAAAATTCGGTAAATGCTCTTTTTTAGTTTAGATATTGTTCTTTACCGTCTCCTTGAAGGTCCAAGTTCAAAATAGTCCATGGATTGATTTCAAGTTCAAGAATGACTAGTAGGAAGGGTGTTTTAAAACTAAAGATTATATACACACAATTCAGTAGCTCACGGGTTGTGAATGTCATTTGATAAACCAAAAATGTTCGAAAAACAGTCCCCGTCCGCTAAACATACGATAAAAAATAAATAAATTACGAACCTCTTGCTTATTGCAGTCCTCATCAAAATTCTTTTTATCAAACATGCTCACTTCAACTCATGATAATAACTTGAGTTGAATCAAGCTCACTTTCAACTAATGATAATAACTAGGACGATTACTTTTTTATATCAAATATTTTTCAGAGATACCTCACGCAATGGGAATACTGGCCGCTTCTATTTGTTGCATTGTTTCAGCGACACAGACGTTGTTATCTCAAAAGACCAGATGGTGGGATATGTGTGTATTACAAGGGCCCCGGCAGAAAATTTTCCAGGGGATGAGGGCCAAATGCCAAAATATCAGTGGCGGCTGGGTGACAGGAAATATATTTCCGGATTTATTTACGTTGGAATAAGTTTATTTTTAAATACTTCTAGGAAAAAACTGTCAAATAAAAAAAGCAATTAAATTACAGGCAAAATGAAACAAATTACAGTAAACTTTAACCCGGAAGGATTCATGGAAAAGAAAGCAATTTGTTTAATCAATAATATATTTAATTATTATGCATTTAATCTTAAAAGAAAATAAAACTCAAACCAAAATTACCGAGAGACTGCTTCTGTAGATTATAACAGATGCAGACTTGTCTTTATGCAATTTCCTACACATTAGAATAGTTTACAGAGGGAGTAGAGATACTCAAAAAAATCATCCCGCCTGCACAGATACCCCGTTTCGATTTTATAACAGTTATGTAAATGTACCTGTTTCACAACAGGACAATTCTCCCTCTCGAACTTAAATCCCTTATATATTCAGACACAAAAAAATACAATAGCGAAATAAAAACAAAATAATTTCATATTTCAATGATCTCTTTTCAATGATCAAATAGTTCATGGTAATTATATAAAAGTACGGAGAGACCCAGCTCAATAGTAACCGAAACTCTAAAAAAAACGAACTGTGATACCAATTGATATATCAAAAGAATTGACTTATTATGCTGATTACAAATATATCGGTTTCATTAAGTTTAGTTTTAAACACCAAAAGCTAGAAGCCTGAGAAGATTTGCTCGATTTTCTAAAAAAAAGAGGGAAAGACCCCCTTGAAGTCATAGAATTTTAATGGAAATCACACCATCAGATTTCAATAAGGGGTGATCCTGTCGATTCAGTGTGGGCCTAGAACGTCGAGAGAGGGTTCATTCTAATGGGAATGAAAGGTTCTATTGCCCTTTTTAAGAGACCAAAATAATTAGAGGGCAACTAGGCCCCTCCCATGCAACCTTTTTAAAAATCTTCCGATCAAAATTTTGAGATAGCCTTTTTCTTCAGCATACTTTAAAGGCTCAATAACCATGTCTTCAGAGATAAAATAACCCCCAGCAGTCCCTAGGGAAAGGTTTTTAAGTTATAAAACTAACATATTGTTTTATTTGTTATTAGGAATGTGCACACATTTTCCGAGTGGTGAGAGGAGGAGGAATTTTCTGCTGGGAGGATTTTACACACGGAAAATCTTACATCGAGAGGGAAATTTCCAGTGGGTTAAATTTTTAGGGGAGATTTTACACTTGGTGAATTTGCCAAAATTCCTATACGAAAGTTCTTTATGTCTTGCTTTTTCTTTACCGACTCAACTTTAGGTGTGGAGGTGCTAAGGGTTATGTCCAGGTTAAATTTTCACCAGGATTAAATTGTCCAGAGGCTATTTCTGTGGGGAGAGGGATTTTTCCGTGCAGGTGGAGCCATGTATCCTGGCGTTATAAAAAAAACGATCAGAATTAACTAAAAAACAAAACAAGTTTTTTCAACTGAAAGTACGGAGCAACATTAATACTTAAAATGAACAAAAATTATTACGTATATGAGGGTGACTGCCCCCTCCTCAACACCTCGCTCCTTACGCTAAAGTTCAAATTTTGTCCCAATTCTTTAAAAACAACTACTCAAACAGAAGGGTCATTTAATTAAAAGTAGTATATGGGCTTGGAAAATAAGTGGCGCTTTCCACGTCTGCTAGGGAGTCCGAAGTCCCTGAGCTCTGAGTTCAAAGTCACGGGTGAAAACCCAAAAATGTTTTTGTCATCAGAGACCTTGAGAAAAACCCTAGTTACATAACATGTTTTTGTGAACAATTTTGGGAAAACGTAATTTGTTTCTCAACATGGGAAAACCTTGGGTGAAAAATATACCTTCAATATGGGGTCACCACTGAAGTACTATGTAACATGGGGAAAACCCAATTACTTAACTTGTTTGCCGGTTTTGGGAAAATCCAATTCACTTGGGCAATAAGTATTGTGATTGGATGAAATCGGGACTTTGGGAGGGAAACCCATGACCCTCTGAAACATAAATATAAGGTGAGAGATCAATAATAATATTATCATTAGTTTAACAATACTCGACTGGTGGAGAATATTTAAGTGAATAAATTATGTCTGAGAAAAGAAGTTTGGACTATAGTGATTCTATGGAGAGAGTAAGTTTTTCTTTTTTTTTTAGTATGCTTTGTGAATATAAGTGGAAGAGAGATAGTTATATTAAAATACATATTTATAAATTTCATAGCTATTGAATTATCAAGTAAATATCTAGTGGGGCTATATAATTTATAAAAAATATATATATATATGTACTTCTTACCATTTTCGTAATAAATTGTTCCAAGAATATACTAAAATGAACATCAAATTCCATTTCAAGTCACACTTTTAAGCAATGTTCCTTCGATAAAATTCCATTTTAACATGCTAACACTTTAACAAACTAAACGCTTGATCCCGTGGAATGTTAGCGACTTGCAGCATCAAGACGAATGCTATACGTTTTGAAGACTATGGGCGTTCAAAGATTTACTTTCACTTGAGATACCAATATAAGATGGCGTATTTAACACTATTGAAAAGAAATGATATTTTTTTAGGACGAGAGGAGGGAAGGATTGAAAAGAAATAGTAAAGTTTTTTTTTAAGAAAAGAAGTTATTCTATTTTATTGAGTTTAATATTAGAAATAGAATTATAGTCATTTGAGTTAAAACTTAAGGCATATCAATGAGCTTTTTTGAAGTAGTATGAAAATACTAGTTCTCGTTATTTGAGATCAAATTTATACCACGTCAATGTTTTTTTTTCTGAAGAGCCCTGTTCGTTCTGTTTGAAGACTTTTTTTTATAGGCCAATGTAAATTCATTAAGAACCACCGAGGTCAATAAAATATAGAAAATTAATCGTATATTATTGACAGAGAAGAAGAAGTGAGTTAATTTTCCACTAGGGGAGGGAAGATTCTCCGGTCTAAAATACCTTCAAAGTTTCTCTTTTTTTTAATTTCAGTTAAATAACATGGAACCAAACTCTAAACTAGAACCAGGTACCCCCATAAATGTACAGTAAATTAGGAAAAGTAGTTGAGACTCACTAGATTTCACAAGACCCATAGAGGGGGGGACATACTATTGGAACTACTAGTCCCTACTCTGTTATAATAACTCAGCCTCAAGCCCACAAGAATGTAAAATAAATAAGGAAAAGTAGTGAGGGACCACGAGGCCCATACGGGGTTGTTTCTTTACTTATGCAAATATTTTCTTCAAGATTTCTTTATCCTCTCTATCTCTTTCTTGTGTATGTTTGAACACAAGCCTCTAGAAATTAAAACTGAGACTGTTTTTATTTTCTCAGGATTGAAAAGACTATATATATATATATATATATATATATATATATATATATATATATATATATATATATATATATATATATATATATATATATATATATATATATATATATATATATATATATATATATATATATATATATATATATATATATATATATATATATATATATATATATATGTGTGTATATATATATCAGAACCATGTAGATTTAAAATGGACTTCTTTATTTCGAAGAGACAAGAAAAATATTTTTTTTAGATTTGTGTCTTACTCTGCTATAATAACTCAGCCTCAGGCCTACAACAATGTAAAATAAATAAGGAAAAGTAGTGACGGTCCACGAGGTCCATAGGGGGCTGTTTCTTTACTTATGCAAATTTTTTCTTTATCCTCTCTCTCTCTCTCTCTTTCTTGTGTATGTTTGAACACAAGCCTCTAGAAATTAAAACTGAGACTGTTTTTTTCTCAGGATTGAAAAGACTATTTATATATTTGTAGCAAATAATTTGATTTTTCTATATTTTTTTTCTAGACCGATGCCAAAAAAAGACCAAAAAATATAAGAATTATTGTGTTGTGAAGTCGTTATTCTATAGTATTTGGGGGGTGTAATCGTAGGTGCCTTTATTCTCCCTTTATAGGGAAGATAAACTCTGGCCCTAAGTTAATTAAACTTTGGTAGCATGGCTTAGGCTATGACCGAACTAATGAGGCGTACCGACTGGGTATGTTCGAGAAGCTAAAAATAGATCGTAGAGAGGTTGTCTAAAATATAATACTTTTATTCATTTAACATATAATATAATCGGATATATTCTGTCTACTGTGACTGGCTGTCCCAAGTAGACCACAAGTCTAAAAAAAACAACAATAATATATAAATAGATACTTAGACACTTACAATGATAAGACAAAGTTCCAAGGTATTTTTAAAAACAACGGACCAGAGGTCAGTCCGGCATAAAGTTAGTATAAGATCTTTCCTTCCGATAAAATGTATCTTTTATACATTTTTATCAACCACACCTTCCCACGTAATCACTAGGAAGTGGTGATTTCTCAATTTCCCGTTAAACAGAACTTAGCAGGATATGTTCCTTATCTTAATAAAAAGTGGTATTTCAAAACTTCATATTTGCATCTTATATATTTTTAATAAATTAATAATTAACTAAATTAGAAAGCTTTACCACAAATGAATTGAAAGAGGTTCCACGAGCAGTCAATCGGAGGGAAAATGAAGAAGAGAATCAATCACCAGGACATGTCGATCCTTCTGTTATGGATAGTTTATTGAGACTGATTGAATCTATCCCTAGTCCTAGAATAGCAGAAGAACTCAGGATAACAAACGTGGACTCTTCACAAGCTACGACCATCTCTTCTATCAAAAACGTAAGAGAAATTCAATTTATCCTCTCTTTCATGTGCGTGTTTGTACACAAGCCTCTTATTATACATTTGTTTTTTTAAATAGGATTAGTAATAGATATAATAATAATAATAATAGGGGAATTTAATAAATATATCTTTGTGTATGATAAGACCTTCCTCCATTCTTGTACAAAAAAAAATCAGCTACAAGAAACAATTGTTTGTTAGCATTCCATGACTTAGAAATTAAAAACTGAGACTGTTTTTTTCTCAGGATTAAAAGGACATTATACATTTGTAGCAAATAATTTGATTTTGCTATTATTTTCTAGACCGATGCCAAGAAGAGGCGACCAAAAAAACCAAAAAAGATAAGAATTGTTGAGCTGAAAGAGATTCCATGTGCAGTCAATCGGAGAGAAAATGAAGAGAATCAATCACCAGGACATGTTGATCCTTCTGTTATAGACAGTTTGTTGAGGCTGATTGAGACCATCCCTAGTCCTAGGACATCTATGTCACACGAAATAAATTCAGTGGAAGACAAAAATGAAATTCAGTCTCCCTGTCATGTTGATTGTACACTTATGAACATACTTTTGAATATAGTGGAAACCATCCGTAGTCCCCAGATGACAAAAAACATGGACTCTCCACAAGCTACGATCAACTCTTCTAACGAAAACGTAAGAAAATTAAATTTATCCTCTCTCTCTCTTTCATATGTATGTTTGAACATAAGCCTCTTATCATACTTTTGTTGCTTAAATAGGATTAGTACAAATTGTATCTAAAAAAAAGGGGCAGGGGAGAATGTGTGTGTGTATGATAAGCCCAACACAACCCGTCCGCCCCCCCCCCAATACCTCTATAAAAAAATTGATTCAGAGAAAGAATTAATTTTATCCTCTCTCTCTCTCTCAATTACAATTGTATAGTGTGTGTGTGTGTGTGTGTGTGTGTGTGTGTGTGTGTATTTGAAGAGACATCCAGTCAAAACTAAATTCATTTCTTTTAGTTTCAGGGGAATGTGACAAAATGGACTACCTTCCATGGTTCAGAATTAGAAAGAATTCAAGAAAAAAATATCCTATTTCACAGGAACAACTATCAGAAGAGGATATTAGTGAAGGTATGTCGCTAAATATTCCCCCTGATTTTCACTTCACTATGGAAGAGCTTAATAAGCTTGTGGAAATTGTTGATAGTGATGTTTCTGGGGGCAATGTTAATGTTATTAGTGATATGATCCCTGTGCAAAAATGGTGCAGGGTTTGAAAACATTGTCACGCCCCCAGAAGCTGTATTACGTGAATTTAATATGTTGGAATCTGCTTTAGGTCACGTTGAAACACGCAGCGTAGTTTTCAATCCCCCCGAGGAGAGCTTTAATGATCGAAGTATTATTTTAATGGAACCCGTTGAAACTCTTGATACATACATTAACAAAATTTAAGCACTTATTGATAGTCAGATCCAAAGCTGGGGCGGAAGAGATGGTATTAAAGCTTCAATTAGTCAAAAAGTATATTTACAAAAAGGACAGTCAGCTGATATTTTTCATTTTTATTTTTCAACCGGGAATCATACATTTTACCCTGGCTTAAATAATTTAGAAAATAATTTATTTAGTTGGGTAAATAAATTAATATCCACTTTGAATACATTTAATGAGAAGGGTAGTGAGTCCACGATTTTATTCATGGAGCATCTGGATCTGAAACTCAGTAAATTAAAGAAAAACAATTTACTTTAAGAGGATCGGGTGGAAACCGACGAATAAAATGTCATCCAGATTTGACGGCTACAAGGGGAGTTCTAGGTTTAAGATTTGACGCAGGTTTGAAATGCTTTAAATGTGCATTTTTAGCTGCTGCACATATATCTCTTACAGCGGAAGCTAGCATGAAAAAACTGGACGAATTTGCGCAAAAGTGAGGAGAAAATTTCCCAAAAGTAAATTTTGATTGTTGGGAGGGCAAGTATCCGGTGTCCTTAAAAGAAATACCTATGTTTGAAAAAGAAAATGAAAATCTTGGGTTGGGGGTAGTGATTCTTCAATATGAGACAGAATTTCTGGATGGGGGGAAGAAACCAAATAAAAAAGGAATTTTGTATGCAGTTAGGACACCGGAGTAGATAATATAAAAAATTTGGTTTGGATCATATATGAGCCTGCCAAAGATATAAATATGGTCATTTTTTCCCCATTACTGCAGTTAGTAGATTGTTATCTTAGGGTGTTCACAAAGGGGAACGTCACTACTGTCCCATGTGCCTTTCCCCATTTCAAACTCAGAGAACATTCCATGATCATATAAAATATTGCAAAATTCACGGGAATCAAAGAGTAGAAATGCCGGTAGGAGACAAAGCCATTTTACAATTTAAAAACTTTCAAAATTCCCTATTACAGAGTTATAAGGTGTCTTTGGATTTTGAAGAAAGACTACTTGATATATCTCTCATGAAAGCTAAATATAGTGGAAGAATATAAACTTGTAGCAGTGTCGTATGCACAAGCTCAAAAAGACCCCAACAACAACAAAATGAAACTGGTAGAGTTTTTGAGACAATGGGAGAGGAGGGAAACATGGAAAAAACACTTGTAGCACTAATCAAAACAGCGAATAAGTCTATATCAAGATTGCGTCATACCAATTATCCCATGTCACTAACAGATGAGGAAGAATGTGCTCTAGAAATAGGATCAATTTGTTGGGTTTGTAGGGGTGCTCTTACCGAAAAGGATAAAGTACGAGATCAGAATCAACTTAGTGATGCTAATTTCACACGGAAAAGTGACTTTGAGGGGTGGACTCATAATAATTGTAATTTAAAAATTAAACAACAACTCTTTCTTCCGGTTTTTATACACAATTCCAACTAGCATCTGAAGTTTGTGCTACCAGCAAATGGCACAACTTCAAAGAAATGGAGTTATAGATGATGCATGGGTGGAAGACAGCTTTTCCTACAAAATCATACCAAAGTCATCGGAAAAATTGCTTGTTTTGGAATTTATGTGGAAATATGTTGAAGACGGCGTTGAGTACACGAATAAAATTTGCTTTTTAGATTCCTTCCGCTTTTTTCAAAAATATTTCAGCGAATTGACTGAAGTACAAAAAAACGATGAAGGTTGTAATGCTTTCCCCCTTCTCAAACAAAAATTTCCAAATGCTTTATATGATTTTTTAACGGTCAAAGGTGTTTACGCTTATGATCATTTTAACTCCATGTCGAGATTTGGTGAGGAGAAAATTCACTCAATTGATCCGTTTTACGACAGTCTGCATGATGGTAGGTGTTTTCCTGATGATTAAAACTTTGCCAAAAAGGTATGGGCAGAAGGAGGGTGTAAAAATGGATTTGACTACTGAGAGTTTTATTTGTCGAGTGATTTGCTAACTCTGTTGGATTTTGTATGTAAAAATACGGACCAAATCTACAAGGAATTTAATCTTGATCTAGGGTATTATTTTTCCTGTCCACGTATGCCAATGGACCTGTTCCTGAAAATTAGTCTGGAAAAATTGAACTCATCACCGACAATAATAACCACTTGTTTATTGAGGGATCAATGAGAGGTAGCTACGTTTTCCATGGTAATCGTATCTTGGAAACTGATCCAACTGGAGAGAAGACTGGAGAAAAGTCGGATGCAGTTTTCCTTGATATGAATTCCCTACACCCCTCGGCTATGTCTCATTATGCTCTACCTTGCGGTGACTGATAAGTGACTCAATGACCCTTTTACCTCCAATTTCCCCAACATTGCCAGTGTTGAGGAGAATGGGTCAGTGGGATGGTTTTTTGAAATTGATGGGGAGATACCAGTGGAGCTTCATGATACGGTAAAAGATTTTGTTTTTCCATGCATTAATAGATCTGTGTCTAGGGACTCTTTGAGTCCTCGCAACAGATCTTTGGTGGAGGAGGAGAGAATGCATTGGTCACCTTCAAAACAAAAACTTATTGCCGATCCCTGCCGAAAAAAAATATTGTAGTAAACCATGTAGCATTGAAATGGATGTGTAACAATGGTTTCAAAGTCACAAAGATCCATAGAACCCTCCAATTCAGTAAAAAATCTTATTTGAAAACGTTTATTGACACTTTTGTCAAGAAAAGTTCTGAAGCAAAAACAAAGGTCGAAAGAGAAATCTATAAACTCAATTTTAAGTCGTTGTGACGTTGTAACCGATCCTGACCGATGTGCTCGAATTATTGCCGATCCCAATTACGCTTCCTTTACAATCATTGCTCCAGACATGGTACTATTAAATAGAAAAAAAAGATACATAGTATTGAATAAAAATATTGCAGCAGGCAGTGCCATCTTGGAAATTTCAAAAAAGCTCATGTTGGAATTCTACTACAATGTAGCTAGGGTACAATGGCCGGGGAAGGAACAAGTAGAGGTCTGCTACGGGGATACAGATTCTCCATTGTTAAGAGTCAAAACAGAAAACCTACCTGACGATTTGGCTAACGGTGAAATCATCAGTTCTTGAATGGACTATACAAGCTGGAATGGGGAAATCTATCCGGAACTAGTCAAACGTCAAGCTCAAAACCAACTTTTATTTTTAAAATCGGAAACCGGAAGTGACTTGATTTCTCGGGGTTTATTTGTAAGTCCGAAGGTGTTCTTTATACTGACACACACCGAAGAAATAAAAAAACGTTGCAAGGGAGTTCCCATGCACTATGTGGAAAACAATTTTGACATGGACGTCTGTAGAAATTGTGCTGTTGAAAATGCAAGTCCACGAGCATCACTGTTGGCAATTCGCTCGTCAAATTACAGAAGCGATATTTCAATTATTGAAAACATTACTAACAGTAATCAGTCTGACAAGAGCTATGTGTATAGAGATAGCGTGAGTATCCTTCCCCTTCGGCCCTATAGAAATTCCGACTATAAAGTGTGTGTTTGTAATAGAAAAAATCTCAGTGTGAATAAACTCATTTAAAAATTCCTAAATCCCTGAGGGGGGGGCTCGCGGCCAACGTCCGGGGGGGGGGGGCTTCGGCCGCCCGGCTGGCGGTCAGCGGGGGGGCCTTCGGCCGGGGGCGCTACTGGTAGCATCTTTTAATGATTTAGAGCAGATTTATTTTTTCCCAGTGTTGTATTATTAAAAGTTTTTATTTCTTTATATATATATATATATGTACATACATTTATTAGTTTTCATTGTACAATGTAAAAAAAAATTGTTGTATTTCTAATGTTTTTTTTGTATCGACTATTTAATATAGTAAACACTTTGATTTTACTTCAGTTGTTGTTGTTCATTGAATAGAGATAGATACAAATAGCAGAGAAACATAGATTATGTATCAGTTTATAACACCTTTCAGAGCTTTTCTGTGTGGGCCACCAATGAGTGGAAAAACAACACTTTTGATGAACATAATTCAGAATCGCGGTGAAATGTTGGCAGAAGGAGATCATCAAACTACCATAAAAAATATATACTATTGCCATAGTGTTTTGTAACAATCATATGATAGAGTAAAGACTATTGAGCATCAAATTAAAGTCATCAATGGATTGGACGTTGAGTTCAAATTAGATGAACCAAATTCTTGGATTATTATTGACGATTTAGTCGAATCAATAGAGCAATGGTCTGAGAAAAAGATCCAATGGTTCACATTACGTTCTCTTAATGAAAAAAAATCTGTCACCGTTGTTCTATACAATCTCTTTCATCAGAGTAAATGTATAAGAACTCTTGCATTGAACTCTACTCATTACATTGTGTACAAAGTTGTTCGTGACTCAAGTTCCCTCATAACATTAAACAAACAAATTTATACGGGTCAACCAAAATTCTTGTTGTCAGCTTACAGTCAGGCTACAAGTAAACCATTCGGATATATTGTAATTGACCTTAATCAAAACACACCTGAGGAACAACGTGTTATTAGTAATATATTTGATCGTGAGATAACAGCATATCCGCCGGTGAGTGATAGGAAAAGATATTAGTTGAAACTATGACGTTGAAGAAGTTACATCACAATAGACACTTGTTCTCTGTTTTGAGTAGTTCCTAACCACGGCCTAAGAAAGTTATATTGAACAATGTAGATCAAGAGTTTATTACACTCATTTCCGAACTGTGTTTAAATTTAATTGCAAGCAATGTTAAACTAACATATGCTAATAAGAAACAGACTAGACAACATCAATCCATTTTTCGTGCACTGTCCAAGAGAAAGACCAGTCAAAAACAGAAAAGAAAACATTTAGTTCAGGCAGGGGAAGGTTTTTTCACAGTTTTATTGCCAATTATTGCCGGTCTTGTTAGCAATCTTCTTCTTTCTCCGTCTCAATCGTAACTCTATTGCAAAAAAAAATATGACGAAACCCTATAAATTGACTTCTATTGATGAAGGTTTATATCCACTGCAAACTTTTGCGGGTAATCTCACAGATTTCCTTAATGCCAATAGTATACTTAACGATCAGAAACTTTAAATTTTTCAAACGGCACTTCATCGTGTTGACAAGCAGAAGCCATATCAAATTAAACCCATTAGTGTTGTGAATGTTGCAGATAAGATACAAGAAGCAAATATTACACAATTATCTGCATCAACATCACTACTGCCACTTGAAGACCACATATCAAGAATATTAGATCTATTACCAGTTTCCTATCGGGAACAGGGCAAAAGATTGTTAAACTATTTGAATGGAAGCAGTGATATTAAAATTGATGCTACAAATCATAAAATCACCCTAGGTAGCAACACTTAGAATCTCATTGATCTAATAACTGATTTTGTCTCAAATCGCAAGAAAACTCTATCCATTGACACAAATCTTTTGAAATATTTACACACATCAAACCTTCCCAAAGCACTTGTAATCAACAGAAAAATTTTAAAAGATTTGACTTCATTCAATAATGAAAAGGACGAGGAGGATGATGATTCTGAAAAAGATGATTTCAAGACTCTAATGCTAACAAGTACACCTAAATCCAATTACAAAAGCAGCAGCAGCAGCAGCAATGATTCAACTTTAGCCAGTAGAAAAATCATCTTTCCCCGACAACTGCCAACACCTCTGTTAGTATACAAAAGGGTAGCGGTGGTGATACACATTTATATGCAAAATGGATGAACCTCCAAAACGTATTTTTGCAAATGTTGGTGAGATGGGGACTCGTAGTGCTCCCAGTACACTTGCTCAAGTCCCCAATGTTCAACAAAGTGTTACAAAAGAATATCTTCAAAATGAACATAGCTACACACTTCATCGTAATCGCAGACTTCGCACTAATCAATATCAAAAAACTAAGGCATTCTACCCTCATAAAATCATTCAAGCTGATCTTATGACTTTGGTCGAATGGCAACGACGAAACTATAAAGCATACAAGTACATTCTATTTGCAATTAGTATTTTTAGTCGCTACTCCTATGCCATTCCGCTGAAATCTAAGCGTGGAGAGGAGATTGCAATTGCTCTAGAAACAATAATTGATCAAGATTCCTATAAAAAAATACAAAAGGATCGAGGAAGTGAATTTGTCAATCCATATGTGAAGATAGTTCTACCAAAATTTAATACACATTCGTATCGTATCCACAGTCCACTAAATACTGTATTAGCTAAACGACTGATTAAAACCGTTCACCATTAAAGTCTTAGATATTATATATTCAAAAACACTACTGTCTTCATTTATGATTTGTATTAAAGTATGCAAATTTACAATCAACGTCCTCATCGTTCCCTGTCCAATCTTAGTCATTTTAAAGCTCATCACAATAATAACAATACACTTGACATTTTTGTCAAACAATATTCTTCTAACAATGAAAATGGAATAAAAAGCAAATTGATTGTGGGTGATAGGGTTCGAATCAATCGGTCAAGTAATATTTTTGAAAAACGGAATTACCTATGGTCTACTGAACTTTTTAAAGTGTCAAAAGTTCTAGAGACTAGTCCTGTGACCTATCGACTACGCAATAGCAAAGATGATGAGATTTTGGGGGGATTTTTTGACTATGAATTGCAAAAAGTTAAAGATAGTGGTATTTATCAAATTGAAAAAGTATTAAAAACTCGAACGCGGGGTGGTAAGAAACAGTTGTTGGTTTTCTGGCTTGGGTACAACTGTGAATTTGATTGTGTGACAAGTGTTGAGGACTTACACAGTATCCCATGATTTCTATGTGACATTCATGTCCAATGTTTCCGATCCTCTCTATGATGATTCGAATAGAAGAAGTGATTTTTGGACCAAATTGTTGTCTACCATTAGATTTCAAGGTAGATATGAAGTGTTTCTTGTTAATCGTATTATCGAGAATGTATTTGATGTTCTAAGGCAGTATATCACGTTTTGTATTAAAATACAAACCTTTGAATTCAGCGATGAAGCTACAATGATAACTTTTGACTCTAATCAGTACCCTCTTGCTAACATACCTTACTGGGACGAAAGTATTATGCAAAAGCTGTGTCGAGTTATCAACAAAAAAATTCCAAGTCGAAAAAAAAGGTGGTTTCACTTTCAATTATTCGACGGAACAAAGGAGAATTTATATTACCAATCCATTTGAGAATGAAAGAATTTTCCTCAATGAGAATTTACGATAGGTTCTCGGTTTTAAAAACCGTATTATTAAGACAGAAAATTTCAGTGGCAATGACCATGTTATCTATGCAGACTATGCACCCAGCTTCTCCTCGAACAGTTGTATATTCATCTACAGTTCGTTTGTGGAATCCTCCAGAGTTGGTAATTCCAATGTCCCCCTTTTTACGTGTTCTAGAAAGAAAAGGTACAGAAAATAATGTACATCACTATAATATAAGACACCTCCAGTAGCCTATGTTCCTGTAAACACTTCATATTTGGAACTCTGTAAGTTAACACCAAGAACTGAACTCGGTGATCTTTTATTTGTAACAAAGGGTTTATGTGTTATTACATCTCATTTTCAACCTGTCGTGCAAGAGGAATAGTAGAAGAATCCCATTTGTTTGTCTTGACATTAAGTGTTATGCTGCTGCTCTAAGTCCTCTTCAAATAGGTCATGGATTGGACTACTACAAGGGGCGTACTACAATGTCTGGTTATGGTCTTGGTAGTTGGTTTGCTAGGCTATTTCGTTCTGCACTACCCCTTGCCAAGCAATATATTGTACCAGCTGCAATAAATTTTGCTGGCTCAACACTACGAGACTGGAGTTCGGGTAAAAATTTCAAGGACAGTCTTAAGGAAAATCTTAGATCTTCAGTAAGAGCTGTTGGCGAAAAATTAAAATCTCCAAAAAATGGGAAAGGTTTAAAAAGGATGCGTGGTAGTCATTCACTCATCAGTCTCCATCCAGGTGAGAAGCGTAAGCCATCAACAACAAAATTTTGAAAAGAAAAAGCATCAAGAAAAAGAAGAAGAAAAAGATTGTTAGATCAAAACAAGATTTTTTCTCATAAGATGACTTATCTCCCTCATAAAAAATAACAACCATCGATTACTTCTTCATTAAATCTATTGAATGCTGAAAATGTTGATGTCAGTGTCAAACATGGTTACTATGAACAATTTCATCCCCAGCAACCCCTGTCCGAAAATATACACTTTCAAATATTTTCTAATGAAGATTGTATCGTCGATTTATCATCTACATTTATTGACTTAAATGTTTTGGTGAAGAAAAAGTCTGACAATCAAACTCCTAGTGCTGTTGATGGTCTATCCTATGAAAACTGTATTCTACACAACTTGTTCAGACAAATTAATGTGTACATTAATGGAACATTGGTGAGCACTAGCAATAATTTGTCAAACTATGTAAGCTATATACAATTTATGTTGATGACACCAAAATCATACAAGGAATTGAGGGGTCATGCAATGGACTGTGAATATAGATTAAATGTTGACAGTGATGTTGAGCTGACTACAGCAGTGACCAAGGAGTTTCATTTGGTTGGTAAATTAAATCATGAAATATTTAATATTTCCCAATGGTTACCACCCAACGTTAAGATTGATATAAAGTTACAACTTGTTCCAGATAATTTCTTTTTGAGAAAAATAATTGCCAGAGCACCCGATGCAACGTGAAATCTTACTTCATCAGTACTTCATGTACGAAAACAACAGGTTTTGAGCTCTGTTGTATTGGCAGTGGAAAAACTGAGAGCCAACGGTAACAACATCAAACTGCTCGTTCCTCATACAGTTACCAATCAACGTCACATGGGTACAGGTTCTCGGAGTAATACTGATTCGTCATTTATCAGTGGGGAAATCCCTTTGAAACTCGAATTGGTCTTTGTAAAGAGTGCTGGCGCCGTTGGGTTCTGGACCACATCCCCTTATGATTTTAATTTTTTTGTTTGTCCAGTCTTGTGTGCAAAGTGAATGGAGTTCCTCTATACAATTTTTCATTTGATAACAAATCCTACAGAACTCTCTATGAATTGACAATGCAATAACTAAATCATGATTCACAACTATTTGAAAATGGAATAACTGTTTCAATGTTTTCAAAAACTCATGGTGTAATTGTTTTAGACTTGTCTGGCACTCAAGATTTGACTGTTGTTAGAACAGGGAGTGTACGTTTAGAGTGCACATTCACCGATGCCTTTACTGAAAGCATTACGTTAATATCACTATGTCAATTTGAAACCTATTGGGAAATCACCCCCGACGGTAATGTTCTACTGGACTTGTCACTATGAACACAAATCAAATATTTGATGTATTTAGCTTGGATCCATTCGTGTCCAAATACAAATCCTAGTGTCTACCCTCGGATTTCCTTGACAAAATTCAAGGTGGTACTCATACCATTATCATTGTTAATAGCATTCCATCGAATATAAGAAATACTGGACACTGGTTGTGCATCTTTCATACAACGAAAACTATTGAATTTTTCGATCCTCTCGGATTCCCATATACATTCTATGGTTACCATACTAAAACCTATATTGAAAGTAGTGGGAAACCCATTATTCAAAACCGGAAGAGAGTGCAGGATCTATCAACTAAAGGCTGTGATTTTAATGCGCTACTATATTTTGTTTTAAGATGTCCTGGCTACACTTACAAGCAGTTTCTCAATAGTTACGTAGACAATCCACGTCTGAACGACTTTGTGGTGGAAAATATACTCTCAGAATTGTATAATATTGATTTTAGTGCCCTACGAGTAAAGTGTTTTAAAAATGAACGTAAATTTGTTTATTAATAAAACATGTATATACATAACAAAAATGTTTTTTTTCTTTAGATTTCCTCTTCTTTTACATGTAGATGATCATCATTGTTGACGACAACTAGTGGTGGTAGATCATTTACATTCACTTTGTATTGATCAAGTAAGGAAAAATTAGGATCACAATTACAAAAGTACAAGTCATTTTAACTTTTATTATAGGTGTTTGTGTGGTCAATGATTCTTTTTTAATTTTTATTTCAAAATTAACGAATTTCCATTATTGTTCCTGATGTAATGTCACAAGCACAATTCTTAACTAATAAATCACTTTCCGTAACTGCCAAGTAAAATCCGTAGGTTTATAATCATAACATCCAGTATCTTCACAACGATGTCGTAGAAACTACACTCTTTTGTTATTTTGACACTTGAAGCGTGGTCCAAATTCTTCTTCCCAATAAAATTTAAACCCACGACGATATCAGTCTTTCAAGAATAGATAAAATGATCGTTTCAAATTTTTTCTTATCATTCCAGCACAGGTAGTTTCCCACTGATTACATTTATCAGAGTTACAGTTTGAACATAAGAATCCTCTGACATGAGAATCGCAAACTTCTTCAAGGCATGAATTACAATCTTTAATTTTAATGGCATATCCTCGGTGAAGTTTGCATGGATTGCACAATCTAGACTTTTCATCATATTCACTGACAGTAGTGCAATTCTCACAGGACGACCAACTGCCCAATGTGTATAAAAATAGAGGACATGGGTAGTACATTTTCTTCACTATTGACACTCAGACTGCAGATTACAAACTAACTCTTCTCCTAGAAAGAGTGTTCTTCTTTCTTTTACTTCGAGTACTCGCTTCAGATTTCCTAAAGACAAAATAGGAGGAGGAGTAAACAGGTGACGTTACACTTTAAACACGTTTGAGCGAGATTTATTTCCCGTTCTATTCGCTTCATTGGAATGTGAGGTTTTAGATTTTCCATACAAACTGTTCCTATTGTTTTTTTTTTTGGAAAATATATGTAATGTTCAAAAGCAAATTTACAAGACTATTTTGTTTTGTTTCAATTAGTATGTCAATAAATTGAGTGAATGCACTGGGATCACGATGTAAAACCCTCATACAATAATCCAAGGTTGGAGAGTCCAGTTTCATGATGTCATCAACCATTCTTTGACTGAAGATTCTCCTCTGTACCGACAATTTCTTAAACTGATCATTTAGATTTAAACATTTTTCCAAAGTGACAAGGTTCTGCATGATTGTTTCTTTCTCAAATACATTCATTTATTTTTAGTGTTGATGTTTACACTGCTGAATACACACTAACTAACAAATATTGAAGAAAGAAAATAGTCTGTTTCAAATACTCTCTCATCATCTATTGGTTCTTCTGGAAAGAGTAAACAACTCTCAAAAATGTTTAACTACAAAAAAAAGAAAATGATCATCAATATATTTATTCAACAAATTTATATATAAATATATAAAACAGTATTATGGCTTTTTCAATAAATGACTCAGTCTATTTTCCTCTATAGGCCCAAAAATTGAATTTAAATCAGTTTTCGAGTTAGATATACTTATCATATACACTTTGGCCACGAAACATAACTGCTAACTTATCTTGAATCAACTCAGATATTTTACTTATCTACTGAACATTTCATCCGACTCGACAGTTAATCTGCTCCTTGGTGCTCTTTCTACTGCAACATTTGCAGCTCTTATCTTCACTTCATCACTGGTCTCTTCCTCCTGTCTCTTAATGTTCAATACAGTGAAATTACTCTTTTTGTAATATTCCAAAGAAAACAAAATAATATTCACAATAAAACTATCGAACAAAATCCAATTCAGAACTGTGACACTAACTAACCCTTTCCCACTTTATATAGAATATTTTCCAAGGCTATGGGGTTTTCCCCAAATCCTGTTGACAAATCAGTTAAGTAACTAGGTCTTCCCTTGTTGAGAAACTAATTAGGTTTTCCCAAAATTGTTCACAAAAACATGTTATGTAACTAGGGTTTTTCCCAAGGTCTCTGTTGACAAAAATATTTCTGGGTTTTCCCCAGTGACCTTGACCTAAGGGCTCAGGGACTTCGGACTCCCTAGCAAACGTGTATAGCGCCACTTATTTTCCAAGCCCATATACTACTATTAAAACAATAAGTAACTTTTTTTGAAGGGCCGAAAAACTATAACGTGAAGAGCCAGATACCCCCCAATATACGTAATAGTTTCTGTTCGTATTAAGTTTTAATTTTTCTCTTTGCTTTCAGTTGAAATTTTTTTTTATTTAATGAAGCTTAGAGATAAACATTTCTCTAAAGGCAATGTAAAAAGTATGTCAATTAAAGTAAAAATATATAAAAATGGAAAAAGTAATTAATTAAAAAATTACACAAAACAATAGCCTACTTACAAAAACTAACATATGAAATCCGAGCATTCAGTTCTGTTGAGCAATGCTGAAGGGTTGGACCGGTGTTTTTTAACAATATTGACAGTTTTGAACTTGGTTATCAAACACCAAAATATTTAATGCCTTTAGACTCAATTGTTTATAAAAAGTAACTCATTATCAAATTATTTTGTACAAAGTAAAGCATTAAAACTAAGATTAATAACAACCAAATAAAAATGTTTAATTCAATATTTCAAATTTAATTTTGAATACCAAAAACAAATATATTTGCCACCTTTATACTCCATAACTGTAAAAAATTAAATCTTTTTCAAAGCGACAACTAGATAAATACATATCACTCCTCGAAAAATAAATAAATGACAACAAGACACTAAAAACGTATCCATTCAGGGGAGGGGGGAATACAAAAATTCCCAGCATTCCGTTCAGAGGAAACATTTCTGATTATAATGGCTTCAGATATCAGCTCATGGGTATACTGGCAATGCAAGTAAAATTTGACGACATATTTTCACCGAAATTGCTCCTTATCAAGTTGTTTTCCTTGTGTTTTCTTTAATTATACGAACTTTCTTGGGTACTAATAACAACACTAATTACTAAGAAACAAATAAATATTTAGGATCACCATAAAAAGCTGATTATCTGATCGAATGCTATCAATAGTTAGGCTCTTACACTTACATTATAGGGTCAAAATCTATTGGCAGGCAGTCAACAATGGAGCAACACACATTTTTTCTATGGTTTTTGCATATTCTGCTTTTTTTGGTTTCCTTATAATTACTTTATAGTCCCGAATTCTGAGGGGGCCATGGCCCCCCTGCCCCCCTTGCCGGCGTCCATGGTGTATTAGGACCCATTGTGCTATTTCATCGACATGTTAAAGTTGGCATAGAGATATTTTTAGGAATGTTCTTTTCTCGAAGACCAGAAACAACGGAAGTACTGGCCGTCGGGATTCGTTTTATTGTTCCAAATCAAAATAAACTAGGCGTGTAATGTTTCCAAGAATGTCGTTATCTCAGACGCAAGGAATTGGCAACTCAAATTGGCTCTATTATACCACCACCTCTGCTTGTATTATGATTAGTTGAAGGGATACGAGGGGTAATCAAATTCAATAATACATTGGGGTATGTGTATATTTGGATTCGTTGAAGGGATACTGCTTCAGTCAAAATAAACCAACCATCGTCAAACAAAAAATGCACTGTAGGGTCTGGTATTTCAGACTGAGTTTTCAAATTGTAATTTTGTTTTGCAGCTTTTTTGTCTCTTTTGGTTCTGTTTATTTTTGCAAAGGAAATAAATGAATCTTCATTAAATTGGAAACGAGTTCCCACTGTAGATTATTAATTTTTAACTCTATTTTCTTAGCTTTTCGTGGAAAAGTAAACACTCTAAACTTGTTTTCAACATTGTCTGGAACACTAAATGCCCCGTCTTGATGCCTTCTTATCGTGCCTTATCTTGCCTTATCGTGCCTTATCTTAAATATTTTAGGTTTATCCTTTTCTGAGAGATGACAGGGAAAACCACTAATTTCAGCGGCAACTTCATTCGGAAACGAAATGTTACGTTTCTCTTTTTCTGGACTGGCTTGCCGGGCCATACTTGTCCCCCCCCCCCAGCTCTCTACAGAATGCCACGATTTTCCGCACTGTCAAAGCAGTTGTTCGTAGGGATAAGAGACTCCCAATGTCTCTTAAGTCTCTTCGTACAAGAATGCCTACTGAAAGAGTAGAGATCAGGCCTATCTTTGCTGGTTTTCTTGGGATATTACCATCTTTCTATGGAAATTTCTATACTCATTCAAACTGATAGGCCTGGGTGCTCATATTCATAATCACACACTATTGTAACTGTGTCACTATGATTAATTTCCGTAAATCTCCTTAAGGTTGATTGTTTTAAGAATCAATGGCCATTTCTATTAACTGTCTATTTAGTTTTCTGTTTATTTTGTATAATTTTGTAGACGCATCAATGTTTTCATCATTATGAGCCCAAGCTGTTGTTTCATGCGTAATGGTATCCATCCCTGCTCTTACTTCCCAGGTCTATTCTTGTTGCATTTGATGTATCTTTTCTAATCTCGACATAATGATCCCCTAACCTTCCCATTTCTTCGCTTGTCACCAGTATTTCTTCTTTTAAATATATTCTTAGTTCACCGGTTATATTTTCCTGAATTTTTTCCATTGCTATTTTTCTAAAAATTGTTTAGTTTTATTTAGATCTTCTACGTTTTCTATCATATGGTTTTTTTTCTGTTTCTATTCATATTCGTCCTTCAATTAATCTGGATATCATCCTATAATACCATAGAAGGCGCGGAGGCTAACACGACAACCATATTTAGCCCTTTCATCTTTGATATGCGGCATGTGGAAATATATTGACTTGTCATTACAAATACAAAGAGGAATAAAATTTAAGACTTTCAAAACCGATAAACGAAATTAGAAGAACAAGCAAATTCACTGACAAAAAAAGTTACCGTTGTCTTGTACAAGTATTTTAGAATCTCCTCGAGAAAATCAATTTCGCTGCATTGCTGCCTTATTCTTTTGTACCAGCTGTATCATGCAAAACAGTTTGATTTAACTCTTAAAGCCTTTTAAAGAATTTCACACTTAAGCACGATTCTGAGGACTCCTGTCTTTAAGCAGTGTCTATGGGAGTCGGATAAAAATTAATGATGGCAGTTTTAATAATAACTTTAGTTTCTGATAACTTTCTTTCTTACCTGTGTAACTATTACTATGTATATGACTATGATTTGTATCATAAGTATACAACTGTAATTGTACTAGAGAGCTAGAATGAAAGGTTTAAAGAATAATCGGATTATTTCTCTCTGCTGCAACTGTAAGCTTTAGAAAATTCTTTGCTTCAATGAGAAAAATGGCATTTCTGCTGATTTATATAGACTCCGGATTAATACTTTATTTTATTCAGGCTACTTAAGGACTTTATTGTTTTTAAACCGAATACTTTTCGGCGTGGGTCTGATGTTCTCAGTAGAGCACGAGTTTTTCAGAATTCCACAAATATTGAGAAAAATAACAAAAAAGTCAACGGGAAGTTTCCATGAAATAGGACATCAAACAATTCGTCGTAACAAACTGTAAGTAAGGAGCGATACAGCTCGACAGTTACCGAAACCCTAAGAAACAGTCTTGATTACAATGGATACATCAAAAGAATCAAGTGTTGATGCTTATTCAGAATATGTAAAATTCTTCAAGTTTAATGTTACCCATCAAAATTTGTGAACCTGAGAAAAATTGCCTAATTTTGGAAAAAGGGGTAACATCCCCAAAACACCCAATGATCTTAATGAAAATCATCCCATCATATTCAACATATCAAAGAACTGTACTGTAGAGATATCACGATCCTATATGCAAAAAAGTGGATTTTTCCCCCAGGGTGGTCGTATCGAACCAGTTATTCTAGAAAATCGGGTGGGGGCTGATTTGAATGCAAATCAAAAGTTCTAATGCCCTTTTTAAGTGACCAGAAATGTTTGAGGGCCGCTAGCCTCCCTCTCACGCCTTTTTCTCCCTAAGTTTTGCGATCAAAATTTTGAGATTGCCAATTGGTTCAACATAGTCGAAAGATCTAATGGCTATGTCTTTGAGGGTGACTTTACCCTTCCCCCTATACACAGCCCCAGGGGGAAGGGGTAGAACCTATGAACTTTTCCCATTGTTTACATTTAATATTGGCTATTGGGAAGTATTCAGATACTTTTCGGGGGGAGGGGATTTCTGTCAGGGGATTACACGGAAGAATCTTTCCATAGAGGGATTTTTGGGATAAGGGATTTTCCATGGAAAGGGAGCTGGATATCTCGACATTATTTAAAAAACTAGCTGGAATTAAATAAAAAGCATGTTTTTCGACTGAAAGTAAGGAGCAACATTAAAAATTAAAACGGACAGAAATTATTACATATATTAGAGGGTTGCCCCCTCATCAACACCTTGCTCTTTACGCTAAAGTGTGATTTTTGTTCTAATTATTGAACTATGACTCTTGAAACACAAGGCACCTTTAATTTGTTTAATAAGCTTTTTTAAAAGCTCTAAAAATCTTAGCGTAAAGAACGAGGTATTGATGAAGAGGCAACCCCCTGATAAACCCCGTAATAATTTCCGTTTGTCTTAAATTTTAGTACTGCTCCTTTCCTTCAGTTGGAAAAACTTGTCTTTTACAAGTTTTATTTTCTATCTCTCTCAAACTATCCCGCCAAGTTTTTGCAGCTTTGTCATATAGAAAAGAGTCCCTACGGCTATATTATTACCGGCCTCGTTGAGCAAGTATGGATGGAAGACTGAATTACATGTGAAATATTCTACTTTAGCAACATTATATTTTTTATGCAACATATGGTAAGCAGTAAACTGACTTGTTGGATAGTATCAGGAGAACTTGCATAAAAAGTGCTGCTTATATTTATATTGGCATTCCTGAACTAAGTATATAAACATTCATCAAAATCACGTACATCCAGTTGTCACCATTTTGGAGGGTGGTGCCCCCTATAGCCTATTTTTGTGCCTTCCTCTATATTTTGAAAAATGCCTTTCTTGGGAATATTTTCATTGAAGCGTGTCTTTTTTGGTATTGTTTTCACTGGAAAAATTGAAAAGCGACAACTCCCCCCCTTCTTTAGATATTGGAAAACACATTTGCCTCATTTCCCTAAATTGTCGTTAAAAAATGTTATTGCGTACTCCTGTTCTTCCCAAAAGAAGTCCAATTTTAATGAGTCAAGTGCATAGATATCTTTTGTCTAGTGCATGCACATGTGACGGTATTCATGGGCGTATGTAGCTTCTTCTCTAGAGGGGGGGGGGGGGCAGTCGATTTTGTGATGAAGGGCAGAGGGGCTGAAGTTATACTAGCAGTTCACAAAACCTTACATTGCCAGCAAGTTCTATCATACTTATGAAATTTCATTAATAAGTAATGAACAAAAATCATAAATCATCAATAAGCTTCAATCAATCTTCTTGGATTAGAGTTAAATCTTTCCAAGACATTATGAATAATTGCTTCTTGTTTGACTTGTCTTCTGTCATTCCATCTGTTTATTTCTTGCTTTTTCAACCATCTACCTTTTATCAACTGCTTTTTTAGCCATCTACCTTTTTTCAACTGCATTTTCAACCATATACTTTTTCAATCATCTGCTTTTTCAGCTATATCTAATGTAAATTTGAAGTTCTAGGAGGGCAGCTGCCCCGCTCTGCTCCCCCTGCCGTACGCCCATGAGAGGGGAGTTTGTCAAAGCCCCCCCCCCCTAAAAAAAAACAGGTGCACTCATATAAAGTGGTTCATCTTGAACAAGGGATCCAATTTGTTCCGAAATTTTTTCTAGGCTTAACCTTAGATACTTGTGTAAGAAATGGTTATTATTTTTAGGTAGATCATCGAACGTCGAATCAAATGGTGTTTCTATTTCTTGACTATTTTTTTGTCAACCTTTACCACCTTATATAACCCTAGGAATCAAATCATTGTACAGATTCTGCAACATATTTAAAAATAACTTTCTTATGCAGACAATGACCCGCGTAGAGCAGGTACTGACCTCTCGATTCTCTGCCTTTGGAAGGGAGTGCTATACGTGGTTGGAAGCAAATTACCCGACACATATTGAGTTTTCCCAGTTTCCTCCAGCTACCCATTTGGGGTTGGGTTGACTCAAACTGAGCTTGATAAAGCACACCGCTGACCCCCGTACAAACCAAATAATCAGTGACACCAGGAGTCCAGGACTCGATCCACTGTCCTTACGGATGCAGGGTTGCAAGTCCAGCACGCCTACCACTCGGCTCTTACAGGTTGGCGCACATAAACGTATGATAATACTAAAACAAATGAAACTGAAAAAAAACGTAATAAAAATAACTTTTCTCTTTGAAAGGGGAGTAAATGAAGGTAGAAACTTAGATAATTAGAACAAGTGTGCTGGAGTTCTGCCTGAAGCGCACGTAGGAAGGCAAACAACAGTTAAAGTCATAGAAAAAGAGATGAATAGGAGGGGAGGAGAGATTATGAAGAGTGGTGGATCTTAAGTCACACCTTTAAAGGATTTTGGATCGTTTGGCTGTCTCATAATTTTCAGTCAATGGAATTTTGATCCTATTTGTCCAAAATCCTCATTTTGTGACGGAATATGATACTTTGTTTGATACTCAAAGTCTGTAGCAGCTCATAAGATGCCCTAAAACTTAAATGTCTGTTCAAATGATTCTTTTCAGTGTACCCTCTGACCTGTGATTTGATGGGATTAGTTCTAGATGAAAAAAATTAGACCTACATTCCTCTGGCTTGAACAATAAGGCACACACACACACACACACACACACACACACACACACACACACACACACACACACACACACACACACACACACACACACACACACACACACACACACACACACACACACACACACACACACACACACACACACACACACACACACACACACACACACACACACACACACACACACACACACACACACACACACACACACACACACACACACACACACACACACACACACACACACACACACACACACACACACACACACACACACACACACACACACACACACACACACACACACACACACACACACACACACACACACACACACACACACACACACACACACACACACACACACACACACACACACACACACACACACACACACACACACACACACACACACACACACACACACACACACACACACACACACACACACACACACACACACACACACACACACACACACACACACACACACACACACACACACACACACACACACACACACACACACACACACACACACACACACACACACACACACACACACACACACACACACACACACACACACACACACACACACACACACACACACACACACACACACACACACTTTATTTGCCGTCAAAAGACGCTTTAGAAATAAACATGAAGGATCCCCCCAAGATTGGTTTTGAGCGTTTGCGCGTTGATGAATTTCACTTCTTACCACACTTCTGCTACAAATACCACCTTGTAGGCTATATAGCGGCTAATTGTCCTAAAAAGAAGGCTTGTTCACAGTGTACAAGTAACGATCATAAAAGTACTAAGGAGCAGTTGAGCATGCAGAAAGAACAATGCGTTGTATGCCGAGTTTCAAATCACTCCTGATAATCAGTATAGCTAGATACATATACTACTTTATTAGTGACTGAACCGAAAATCCAGTAATTTACATCTACAGTAAGTGTATATTGACGCAAAAAGAAACAATCATAACAAAATACAAAAAAGAAAAAAAAACAGATTAAGTAAAAGATGAAGACAAAGTAAAGAAAGGGACTACGAGCAGAATACTAAGAGTTTCAAATTAGAAATCAACTGTGAACATGTATCAAGTTGGTCGTAACAATTAAAAACTGAATTACTAAGGACCAATAAATTTAAAAACAATAAGTAGATAGAAATTTCAAGGAAAAATTTTATCAAAAGTGACTGAGGAAAAGAATAATAGGCCTATTCAAAGAGGTGGTGATAACAATTTTTAACACCGCCCCACCAGCACAGTAGAGTGTCGGGTTTTTCCAATCCTGTGTTGGAAATTTTGGTCGCTGTAACCAGTTATAAATTGATCGCTCTAACCCTTACTGATTAAGTAAGGACACGTTTGAAATTTTTTATGTGACATATGTTCATCCGTATTACAAAAAAAGTAGCCGCGTCAGATTAGTGCTTTCAATACATTGTACTTTCAACTCACTTTTATACATTTATACATTTATACATTTTATCTACATCTTTATTAGTATCAACTTTTTATATTGACCACGCTGCTTAAATGGTACTTGTGCATTATACAAAAAACAGTCGAGAACCGACAAAATAAAAAATAATATGTACCTCTTATAAGAGTTAGACTTCCCTGAGAAGCCTTACCTTTTTCGTTTCTACTTTCAAATCCCCTAGAATGTCAATTAATCTCTGACGTTTCCTATGTTCTGGCAACTGTGCAGAGACACATTTTAAATTCCTATGAAGCCTTCCAAATTTATAAACATGTCTCATGGAGAAACTGTATCAAACGGACATCTTGTCCCGTCAGTATTTCTAACTCCCTGATAAGAATGTTCACGATGTTAAATTTCCTTATCTGATGATGTCACATGTCCCGGTCGCTGATCTTGTTCGTACACGGATTCTAGTCCTCTGAAATGTTACAAGCTCTAGAAACAGGGGGTATTTAGATTTACATACATGAAAGCACATTCCCACTACAATTAGACAGAAAAAGGTCGTTAGCACAGCTTATAGGTCTAAATTTATATTAAATGACAGTTTCAAAAGCTAGCCTAGTAGAAAAAATATTATCAGATAAAAAAATGTTAGCTGGTTTACACTTATCATAGACTTCATGCAACCTCATACCCTCTAATGTGCAAGTATATACCATGAATTTTAGTATATTGGGTGGTGGGGCTAAAATTCGTTTCTGAAAAAAAATGATTATATTTGAAAAGAGCATAAAAAAAGGGATATCGAGTTGTATTTCCATATTAGTCAATGATATGATTTGGTAAACATATACCAAGGAAACATCTCAATTAATTATTCATAAACATAACTCTCGTTATAAATTTGCGTTGAAATAACTTCTAAATCATCCATTGTATCTGATGTTTGCTCCATAGTGCGTTGTAACATACTGTTACTCTGGGCTCGAAACGCGAACAATATAAGAAAAGTCTCAAGGTGGAATTGTGATATAACAGAAATTACGTAAATCCATGCTAATGAATTTTCCAGAAGTCTGTTCTGATGTCACCTTGTTATCCCAGTATTTCTAACTGGTGATTGGCCTAGAAATAGGTCGTGATATTGTTCGTACACGAATTCTAGTCCTCTGATTGGCTGTCATCTTGTAAGTTTAGAAATGGTTACCCTCTCCCTAAGCCCTTAACCGCTTTGATCAACGGCCAAGCTTTTGACGGGGTAAGGCAGTTCATATATCTCGGATCAATTATATAATCAAATGGCACACTTGACGTCAAAATCTCAGCCAGATCAGCCAAGGCAAACTCTGTATTTGGACGGCTCCTAAGAGCAGTATTCCACAAACTGCAAATTAGTCGCCTTAAAAAAGCCCGTATCTATAACGCCACAGTCTCAAGCATCATGCTATACTCTTCTGAGACATGGCCGATAACCCAGACATAGCTAAAAAAGGTCGATGCCATCCAAACTAGACACCTGCGTCGAGTTGAAGGCTTCAAATGGTATGACAAGATTTACAATACTGAGATCCTGAGGACCTTCAAGTTAGCGAACCTCTCCACCCAAGTAGAAGCTCATTCTCTAAGATGGTACGGCCACTTACTATCCCTTGATTGTCTGGAAACATCCCCGAGGGAGGCCGCACACCAGATGGGCTGACCTTATAAATCAACGCCTCTTCAACCGCAACATCGACCCAAATGAGGACCCATCCCTAGCCCTGGACAGGGCTGCTTGAAGAAGACTGATAGTGCTGTCAACCAGTTCCCTCTACGCTGGTGACCCTGCAAAGCAATGAGCGTTAAGTAAAAAAAAGTAATTCAAGCCCTTCTGCCTCTTCCAACATGTATCTGAAGCCTCATGAAGAGTAAGCAGTCTGTCCATTAAAATGTACCTTTTTAGGGATCTAGCCTACCCCTAACTAAACAATGGCTCACCCCCCTCACTATAGCTGATACGTAATTACAGATCACCAAACGTACCCTATTTTCATTAGAGATAAAGCGAACTTGGTTGAATCCAGTACTGCCACCGTATGACATAACTTCTTTTGTAACTGAGAAGCCTAAAATATAGTTATTGATACTTTAAAATTAATTAGCTTCTGAGAATTTTAAATTGATTGCAAATTCGTCCTCTTCCGGGTAAAGTCATAGTTTGGTACCCTAAACTAGCAGGAAAAGAAGACTTTCCCCTAGCCGAATCTGTATGGTCACTTGAAAACGAGATTTAAATTCAAGTTTAAATTAGCTCCCCCCCCCCAATTATCTTGTACCTTCGGTTTGATACAATCACCCCTGTGAAAAACAAACAAATAAACATGCATTAACTATGTTTCTTCTTTTAAAAAAAATATGCAAAATCCCACATTTTGAAAATTTGAGCTTGAAACCTTTTCATTAGAATACTGTTTAAGAAAAATGTCAAGAGTATTATGATCTCGATGAACTTCAAGAGGACTATTGTTAGACATGGATCGACGAGGACGTTGGCTATAAATTAACATGATTTTATCTAAATCCTTAATAAAAGCAGTAGTATTTTTCAATGTAGAATATCTTGAAAGTAAGAGTCGAGTAGTTCTTATGAAATGTTAAGCCAATACCGTGTTTATTGGACTATGACTATGATAGAGTATTGTATTATATTTCAATAGACCTTTTTCACATGTGGATTAACAAATTTACCTTCCCGATCTGTTTGAATTTTTCTATATGAATCTTGTTCAAAAATAGATTCAAGGGCTCAAGCAATTTCATCACCGCTCTTTTACAAAAAGGCTTTAGTTTTTCTATAGTCACGGCCTCTGGTCCTATGATGTTTATGATGGATGTAGACGGCTACTTTCTGTAAAAAACCCTTTTACTAGCTTTTTTTCAACCCGGTGACTTTATAAAGTGTAGTGGGAGAACTTAAACTTCCCACATCTCCACTATTCTCATAAACTCGTTTCAAAACTTGATCTATTTTAAACGTAAATGTAGTGTGAAATGTTCGCTACTGTTTTGCGTACTATATGAGGTGGAAAGACGCGTTCGTTTAATACCCTTACCAGGCCCACTTGGCGTTCTTTCTTTTGATATATCTCGCGATAACTCTCCGATTTCCCTTAATCGTTTTAAAACATGTTTATTCCCAAATAGACTTTTGGGAAAATTTGACAACTTTAAAAATTTATATAAATGACTAGCAAAGGATTCAAGTCTTTTACGATTTGCAATCAAATCTTACAACAAATCAATTAGATTGTAGGGTTTGCCCTGGATAATAAAATTTTTTTTCTCGTCAATTTGTTCATTTTCAGAGAGATAAGCTAAGAATCTTTTACTTTGCTCACGATAGGATAGGGGTAATACGTCTACAACACTTGTTAATAAAGATAAATCTTCTTCTTGTTTTGGCTTTTTTGGAGTTTCAGAACTTTCAGTAGTTTCAGAAGTTTAATCAATGCCATTTACTCTGAGCGGTCTTTCACGGTAATGTTTATGTTTGTCGAAGCGTCGAAGGGTATTTTGAAGCAACATTAATTTTTCATCATCGGCAGTTGTTTCATTTTTAATAAATTTATCAACATAATGTTCAAAGGGTTATTTTGGTGAAATAGCAAGTTCAATTGACGCCAATTTATAGGGTTTAGCCATTTCTAGAGAAAAATGTTTACAAGTGCTACGATTATTGACAGTAAGAACGAAAAGAAACTACCACCTTCTTGAACAAGCCGTTTTTTTTTTTTTTGCTATTTCCTTTTGTTTTGCAAGCTAGGGAATACAAGTGAAAGATCTTGCTTTGTCTTTTGTCTAACACCTTCTGACAGTCGAAGATTGCCTTCCATTACATTTAAACAAAGTTCAAATATGAGATTAATGAATTCATTTTCAATACCATGTTTGAGTATAGCTTTCCTAAGCCGTGGTTTTGAATTACTTAGAAGGGAAAATAAATGTCTGTTTTCATGTAGCTTCTTCTGGGTCATGATGGTTACTAATGATCTTTTTTACTATTCACGGATAGATATGAAGTAATTTCATTGTCAAAAATAACAATGACTACCCGAAACTCTTCGGGCGTGATTTGATTAAGATCCGATAAAACATATCTATAAGGTTTATTAGTAGCTTGATTGTATGCCGAGAGTAAAAATTTTAATTAACATAAGTTGGGCGCAAAACCCCTATGCGTTTCCAAGGCCAGAACAAAATTTGCACTTTACTGAAAAAAATACAAATGAATGTGCATTGTCAGTTTAAGATACATATACTGACATTTAGTAATCAAAATGTTAATATTGTTGGATTTATTAAAGTTACAAAGTAAATACATTTATATTATTTTCAGTAAAGTGCAAATTTTGTTCTCGCCTTGGGAAGGCATATGGGTTTTGCGCCCAACTTATGGTAATTTCTCCTCGTTCTGAGTTTGACTCGGTTATTTATTGTAATTTCTGTTCGTTTTGGGTTTCATTTATTTATCGATGCTGGTTAGTGGTAGTTTCACGCTTGGTAGATTATTTGATTTTATTTTTGCTGATTTTTTGTTTAATGGAGTTCTTTACTTTTTTTTGAAAAACTTATTTTGTGGAAAACGTTTTTTAATTAATCTCTAAAGAAGACTATCGATTTACAGAGCATTATGAACTAAATAGGGAGGGATCTATGCCCCTGTGTCCGAGGCCAGATATATTATTACCAAAATTGACGCCCGTCTTTTCCAAGCATAAAATCTACGGTTTTTAGTTATTTTTCACTTAAAAGGATACTTTTTCGGTCCCCCCCCCCGTTTAACAATAAAATAATAGGCATAGGTATACCCTCATCTCTTTCTATTTTTGTGAGGATAGTAATTGACTGACAAATTTATTACTCACAATTGTTCTCCTCGAAGTCTGCTTTTACTTTCAATTAAAAAAAACAACAAAAAATTAAGAACTAAAAAGCTATCCTTGATTTGTGGTTCTAATATTAAATTTCTGCAAAATCTACTTCTTTAGAGAGGCTCTAATGTCTTTTTATTGGAGAAATAGGCTGAGAGAAAAATATGACATAAAATCAAGGATAACGATCAGTTATTGTCGGTGGCAAAACAGATAATTAATTAGTAATTGTTAAGAGTTATGAACTTATGGCAGTTATAATCAAAATTTAAACTAATGAAAATTTGACTGCAAAGAATGTACTAAGAGAATCTTTGTTTTATTGCAAATTTAAATGTCAAATAAAATCCTTCATGTTCATTAAAATCAATTAGGACCGTAGCTTTCTTAATATTAACAGAAGACTGAACTAATAGCTTCTGAGGCTAATAAGTCTCATGGTGCTTAGCCTTGAAAAATATTTAGTATAACATGGTTGATATTTAAGCCAAATAAAATTCTCAAAATATTATGGGTAGAATTTTTACTGATTTTCTAATTGAGGCTGTTTTTCTGGAGTAATTCGATTAATAAGGTAAAATCGTCGCAATACATAATTAAATAATAAAGCTATCTCCAAACAAATAGGCAACTGGAGACAGAGCCCAGAGGGCACATACCTCAAAAGGTTACTTTTCTAGAATAGTTTACTTTTACATTGATCTCTAGTATACCCCCTGATTTGATTTAGTCTACTTCTGGTAAATAAGATAAGATAAGATAAGTTTTATTCATCATTAAATACACATACAATATTAAATGTTATTAATCCCTCAAAGGCTCATTGGCCTGTACATAGAGGGAAGACATATGAATTACATACTCATAGATAAAAAACTAAAGAAAATTTAAAATGATCAATTACTCAGATGTGAAGGAGAAGAAAACAAAATATAAATAAAATGGAAACTATTGAAAAAATTTTAATAAATAAACTAAATTTATTAATTATATTAAATAGACTCAAAAAAAATAAATTATTATTATTATTACTATAAGCGAATTCCTATCGTCGAAACAGAATTATGTGTATTGTCAGGTAGAACCAACATCATAATAGCTGTTACGATATTATTCATAACTCTTATCCAAGATATTAAAATATCATAACTTAAGCCATATACAGCCCTTTTAAGCTTGTAATTAAAACTATATAAATTCCAATTCAATCAGCTCTGCTTATTTCTGAGGTTAGGTAGCAAAATTGGCGTTTATAGGTTAATTCAGTCATAAGACTTATAATTATTGGACTGTAATAAAATGGTGCGAAAGCAATAAAATTTAACCCGTCTTCATGAATGCTACTCCTTAGTGAACTATACAAGTTTCAACAATAAATATTGATAGTCATACCTGAGGCCTGGGAGTCATAGCGCAGAGAAGACCACCATAAAACCACCATATATGGACCACCATTCCATATAGGAATATATAAAGAAACATTTAATTGTGAGGAAGCATCTTTCAGAGGATATTACTGGATTGAAATATACTGAAAATGAATGCAACAGAAGCAATAAAAAGGCAAAACAAGAAGTTTGTTTCAATATTTTTTACAAGCTGAGACGAACATTACAGAGAGCCAAATTAAGAAAAATGAGGGATCAGATTATTATGATTCCATTGTTATCCACTTTTGAAATCATGTCAAATAACATTTTGTCGATAATACATTGTAATCAAGTCGAAACTCCTGATACCCATTTGAACAATGAACCATGATATCACAAAATTAAATTGATGGAAAAACGTATTAGGGCTATTTCTGCAACTTTGTCAGAACAGCAATCCTGATATTCGGAAATAGCATAAAATAAGGAATCTAATGGTACTACCTTTGTTTGAAGTGGCCAACCACTAAATATTTACCCAACTTCTTATAAAACTGTAAGTGTCAATAAAATTTCAGATTTAAGCTTAGGGTAATCCGAATTGACTGTTCTTACGGTGCATAGAAATAATGACAGATATCTCTTTCTGAAGATCATAATGAACTTAAAAACTATATATATATATATATATATATATATATATATATATATATATATATATATATATATATATATATATATATATATATATATATATATATATATATATATATATATATATATATATATATATATATAAATCCAGTAATTCACTAAAATAAATATTTGATTCGCCGTTCCGTAATTTGTCGGTTTGATGCAATGTTTTTGACGACATTTAAAACAGACGAACACACATCAATAAAAAATTTATTGGATATTTTCAAGTCTTGATCATACTACTGCCGCATATTTGAAAAAAAAAATTAAATAAAAAATTATACATCTACTCTTTTCAACTATGAATTTCATGAGATGGGTACTGTTTCTCCTAGGTGATTTGATGGTTAGTAGGGTGAAAACCTCGTTCAAGTGCTTATCTATCGTAATTGCTAAAGTTAGAAAACAGTTGTTTTCTCACCTTTGTCACATTATAACCTAATTTCCAATGAAACTTAACATGAACAATCTTCTAAAAGACTTTTAAGGTTCTGACCTTAAAATTGAATTTTTGGGTAGTTTATCCCCCCCCCCATCCCTCAACCATAACAATTATGCAGAACCTAACCCTCAATGACGCACCTGTCTACACATATAAAGGTTACCTCTTTAAGGGAACATGAGAAAGCATACGGATAGAAGAAAAAAGGGGACTGTTCCTTAAAGTGATAACAACAATACTCCAAGCACTCTACTATTTATAAATCATAATTGAGTACTACGAGTATTCAGAATATAATTAGCCTGGAATTTGACTTCTCATACACAGGGTCTTTTTTCGTCCTCGACACCCGCTACGAGATATTGTTTCTAGAAACTGATATAAAAGGAGCTCATTTAACTAGCTCTTCGAGGCAGTGAGGGGGGGGGGGAGGGGAGGGGCAGACTAGAGTATGGCTATATCCATAAGAAAATAGGCTTAACTCGAGAAGACGTGAAATATTTTTATTTTTTTATTATTTAAGCTTGGAATCCTTCCGAAATTACTTCCCTCCCCCCCCCACGTTGTAAGGAAATGTCAAAGCAAAACATAGCTCTATTGGGCCCTTGCCCGAGGATGGTTACAAGGATCAGAGGGATGGCTTCTGATAATATTATGTATTTCTGTAGGATTGGTAGGCCTGTGCCTACATAGTGCCTTGCCAGAATGCAATCTCTGTTGGAGTAAACTTAAGCTATGTAAACAGGATTGCTAGATTACTAGGATTGCTGAGATGCAGCTAGATCTTGACACACATCTACTATTAAAATCAACTGAAATAATAGTTACCGTTACTGAAACAGCAGTAAATGACAATTTTTTCTTACTGGAACTTTTTCGTTCAAAACATGGCAGCCACGATTATTTTTAATTTATAAAATTGCTAAAAGAGCACAAAAAAAAAATCAACTTTTATAACAGTAATTTTAATGGGTTTTCCGTTCCTCGATTTCGTCAGCGTTCATTCAATTGACTGGTACACGCGTTGAAACAAGAGTGACGCTTGACAAAATGCAAAGGAAGCATGTAACTAGTGCAACATGTTTGCCAATTGGGGGGGGGGGGTGTTGTGTACTACGTTTACTGTTAACTACGACTTTTCTGCATATTATGGAGTATAAATTGTTTTCTTGACGTGTTTCCTTTTCGATAGCCTCAATTGTAGGCTAATACCGACATCTATAAGATATGGTTGTTTTGTGTAAACCAAAGCTGATATTAGTAATGATTAATGTTCTTCCTATGTAACTCAGTGGTCCAGGACTGATCCAAATTTTCTGGAAGGAAACGGATCCCTGAATTCTAGTCGTAGAAACATCTACCAAGGATTGCCGGACCTCCACAAAACTTGCTTAAAAGTGATAACAACTGCCTCATCCAAGATTTTTTGGAATTTCGGACCATTTTTACCTCTCTGAGGGAGTTGGAAGGTGGGATCCCTTCCAGGGTCCTAGGCATCAGCACATTTACCGGAAGAAAAAAATGTGCACTAGAAAAGGCATAATTCGGGGGCTTGAACTGTATTTCTCTTTTTTTGCCCAGCAAATCTACCATTTTCTCCAATGACACAAAATTTTTCACTTCTTGTGAATTTTCGACCTTCTCAAGGAGAGTGGATGCGATTAATCACCTCTCTTTTCTTTCTATTTCTGTGAACATAAAACGTTAAATTAGAGGCAAAATCGAAGAACATAAAATATATGCTGGAGTAGCAAACAAGCGGGATTGAGAGTAAATATTGCTATACTAACAAAAAGCTGGGAAGGCTTTTCAGAATAACTATGAAGCTTGTTGAATATCTTATGCAGTTATTTGCTAGGCTTTGTTTAACCTCGGTAGAATCACTGTTGTTTTATCGAGGGCCTCGTTTGTATTATGTATTATTTCAGTCATGACAGTTTTGCTTTTACATGCAATAAATCTTGGTTGCAGCGACAGCTGCAACCTAGTAAAGAATGAACCACGGCCCAGAGCAACCAAAAACTTAATAACGCGCTTAAAAACATGTTTATAAAATAAACTTTTTGTATTTGATTCAGGAACTGTATGTGCATCTACGCCTTGGGCCATTAAAGATCAAAATGCGTCCTCTGCAAAAATTGGTTTTGGGTTAAATTCAGCTTCTAATGCCTATTCGGGTAAACACTCGCTACAAGGTCAAAATTTGTTTAATAATTTAAAAACCAGTTGTTTAGCTAGGCCAATACTTTCAATCACCTATCTCATCTATCAAATGTCCACAAAAGTATGTCCATTTAGTTATTGTATAGATAGCCTTATGTCGGCTGTTGAACTCAAAGAAATCACGCGTCCTTGCAAAATATTAAATAAAAAAAAAAACAATTTTTTTAAACTGAAAGTAAGGAGCGACATTAAAACTTACAGAAATTATTCCGTATATGAAGGGGGCTGTCCCTTCCTCAACGCCTCTCTCTTTACGCTAAAGTTTTTATTGTTTTAAAAAATAAAGTTGTGAGACAGAGTCAAACTTTAGCGTAAAGAGCGAGGCGTTGAGGAGGGGACAACCCCTTTCATATAAGGAATAATTTCTGTTCGTTTTAAATTTTAATGTCGCTCCTTACTTTCAGTTTAAAAAACTTCTTTTTTTTATTTAATTTCTGATCGTTTTTTAGTTAATGCAGCTTTTATTTTGGCTCACCGTCATTAAATAAGTAACAAAATTTGCATAAAATTTTTACTTTTGTTTTGTTAAGTGGCTGTCTATTTGGTTCAGACGTAATTTACAAATTAACTTACGTAACGAACTTCTATATTCGTATATTTTTCTTCTGGCAAAAAATACAAAGTTGCATATTTTTGCAGATATGAGCTTGAAAACTATGTAATAGGGTTTTTTGATACGCTGAATCTGACGGTGTGATTTTCATTAAAATTCTTTCACTTGTAGGGGATGTTTCCACTCTCTTTAAAAAATCAGGTAAATTTTCTCAGGCTCGTAGCCTTTGATGAGTAATGCTAAACTTAATAAAATTTATATATTTAGAATCAGCATTATAAGCCCATTCTTTTGATACATTTATTGACATCAAAATTCCGTTTTCAAAAGTTTCGATTACTATTGAGCCGTATCGCTTGTTTTTGTTATCGTTTTTTTTATTACGTATATGTTATTACGTATATGAGGGGGGTTCTCCCCTTAGTCAATACCACGCTCTTTACGTTAAAAGTTAAAAAAAATTTAATTCACAAACCTCTGAATCACAAAGGCCGTTTAATTAGAATAGGTAGCTCTTTTGAAAGCACAAAAAAAAACTGTAGCTAAAAGAGCGAGGTATTGGCTTGGGGGCGAACCCCCTTATATATGTAATAATTTCTGTTCGTTTTAAGTTCTAATGCTGCTTCTTACTTTCAGTTGAAAAAACTTGTTTTTTTAATTTAATTTCTGATCGTTTTTTAAATAATACTTGGAAATCCGGCGCCCCCTTCATAGAAGTGTCCCTTACCCCAAAGAAACATCCTCCATGGATAGAATCTCCCGAGTAAGCCCCTCCTCCAGCCCCCCCCCCCCACCAGAAAAAAATCCTTCCTGAAAATGTCTGTATACTTCCAAATAACCAATACAATATGTAAGTAATGGGCAAAGTTCATAACTTGCAGACCTTCCCCAGGAAACTGTGGGGGATTAAGTCATCCTAAAATACATATTTATTGGATTTTCGACTATACTGAAAAAAATGGCTATCTCAAAATTTGAATTGGGTGCCTTTGAGAAAAAAATGAGCGTGGGAGGGGCCCTAGTTGGCCTCCATTTTTTGGTCACTTAAAAAGGCCACTAGAACTTTTAATTTCCGTTCCAATGAGCCCTCCCATGATACTCTAGGACCACTGGGTCAATACGATTACCCCTGGGGAAAAAAACAAATAAACATGCATCCGTGATCTTTCTTCTGGCAAAAAACCATAAAATTCCACATTTTTGTGGATGGGAGCTTGAAACCTCTACAGTAGGGTTCTGTGATACGCTGAATATGATGTTGTGATTTTCATTAAGGTTCTATAATTTTTAGGGGGTCTTTCACCCTTTTTTTCAAAAATCAGCCAAATTTTTTCAGGCGCGTAACTTTTGATGGGTAAGATTAAACTTGATGAAACTTATATATTTGAAATTAGAATTAAAATTTGATTCTTTTGATGTATCTATTGGTATCAAAATCCCGTTTTTTAGAGTTTCGGTTAGCATTGATCCGGGTCGCTCCCTACTTACAGTTTGTTACCACAAACTGTTTGAAAAATAATACCATTCCTGAACAAGCTTCAAACGGCGATTCTTCCTCATTTGACAGTTCTTTTTTAAACCTACTTTTAAATGTTTGGTTACTTTCCACTGGACTTGGCTCCTTATTAGGTTGCGGTGCATGTCGCAACCATGATTATGCACAGCCCGCTACAAATTTCCCGTGTGTGACAAAATAGGCCTATAACTTAAACAGTAAAAGATGGAATCTTTCAGTCTATGCAATAGGCTAATTGATAAAACATTTCAGTGGAATAATAAAAACTTTTTTTTGAAATTCAACATGATGAACTTTATAATTTATAGTTTAGACCATTATCAAGACCTACAAAATAGGATCAATTAATTGATGGTCGCTCTAAGCTAACAAAATAAAGAAGCAAATTTGTTTATAGGATAATATAAAGAGAAGCTTAAGCTTTTTAATCCTCAATTAAAACCCAACAGCCCAGAGCTCAGACCAAGGAAACCAGACCAAAGCCCCAAAACCAAAGCTCAGAGAGCTCTGGACTCAGGGGAGTTAGAGAGCAGATAAAGGAAAATTGCATTAAAAGATTTTGAAAGGAGCGGAAATGACCCACAACTTAATGTATCTGAAACACACAGACTGTTGCTTGTTCGTTAGTCTTTTGGCGGGTCCAGGAAACATGACCGACACTGTGAATCGATAGTGGTTTAAAATCTTTCAACGACAATCCACGGTGACTCTCCTGAAGCCAAACATGTCGGCAGATCCCAAACACCAAGAAAAGTGAAGTAAAACGTTGTCTTTTTTCTTAACATAATTTTCATGGCATACGGCCAATAAAACTTAGGACCTGATATACTCCTAGTCAATAGATCAACCATTTCCTAGTTTTTCTCCATATGGTTATGTCTTTTGAACTTCCTTTTAAAGCGATCAACAGACAGGATTTTCAGGGCCCTGGGGGGTCCATTCTAAATGTAGATAAAACGTCTTACTATGTTGCTATTTAAGTTCTCAATTTACAAAATGTCACCGTATTAAGATTCTATATACTTGCCGCATTGGCGTGGCAACAGGGGTGGCTCGAAGCACTCTGGCCAGGGGGGTGAGAACCCTATTTTAAACGACTTGTAGATCATATTCTACGACTCGTCATTACCTACAAATTTCATAGACAATAGTGTTTTATCATTTATACTTATCTACGGGAACAAAGAAGGACAAAAACGGAACACTACATGTACAAATACACAACTAAGAAAAGCTTAAATCTGGATTTGCTTTTTCTCCAAAATGGACCAACGCGGAACAATCTTGTTTAAGTCTACACCATCGGTGAGGTCTTTCTCACTCGCCAACAACATGAGGGAATCCAGTCGAGAATCAAGCATGGTAGTTCTCAGCCAATTCTTCACAAACTTGAGTTTGCTGAATGTTCTTTTGGCAGCTGCAACTGCAACAGGTGCAGTCGCTGCCAATTTGCAGAGACGACTGGCTTGCTTAAGCTGACAGTTCTGGCGATGTCCTTCACCAAGGACTTCTCTGAAGCAAGCAGCGCCTTGGCAAAACTAGAACAAAACTTCAAGCCCTACTTGATGAGCAGTAGCGTCTGGAGCTCTTTCCTGGTTTTGGAAAAACTTTGTTGCTTGCTCAATATCTGCAACTGAGATACTTTTGTTCAAAGGAGGTTGGAGTAAGGTGCAAAATGGCAGAAAATCGGCAAGGCCAGCTCTAAGATTATCTCCCATCATTGTAGTCAGTTTGTCAAGCAAGATTCTGAAATGTTGTCTATAGAACTGATGCATTGAGATATCGGCTTGACTTTGAGCTCGGCTGTCATAACGAGATGGTCCAAGTCTCCGACGATGGTGTCTGATGAAATCAGCCTCTTGTTCCACTTCCATCCTTTTGATAAACTATGCTCCGCTGTCAACTAAACTGTTCATTTCCTCACAAGATATTCTTTCAAAAGTTTCTTCTTAGCGTCTAGCATCTCAAGTGCGTCGATTATGTTCATTTCCTCTTCTTCAAGCTTTTTTGTTGCAATCCTTGCCTTGTACATGATATTTTTCATGAAAATGAGGAAGGCAATCAAATGAAAGTTGAGAATCCTTTTCAGAAGGCTGCTGGCTTGTGCGTTCGTCTTCGTATCGGCGTTTTTCGTCTGTTTTATTTTGTCAAGGGCTGAGACTATTGCTTCAAACGAAGTAACCACTGCTTGTATGGTTTCAGCCCTTGCGGTCCACCGGGTCCGTGATAAGTTTCGGAGATTAAGGCTGTTTTCAATCGAAGAGAGTTTTTCTTTAAGGGCGGCAAAACGCTTTGTAGATGAAGAGAAGAACACATACATTTCTTCGGGGATATTGAAAAGCTCGGCTATCAAAAGAGATCAATTGCCACTATGCTCTATGAAGGTTTTTAGTCTGTGGGCCTGGCAGGGGATATAAGACACACGGCGACTGAGAAGTTCAGATACTTTCTGCTGGCCTCCATTAAACTGACCAGGCATTGCACTCGCATAGCCATACGACTGAAAACCTAGTTTATCCAGTGGAATTCCTCTCCTTGTCAGTGTTCCTATTATACGTTCTGCCATACCCTGACCATTTTTGTCATTTGCCTCGCTAACATCTAATAGTATCTCTCTAGGCATCCCTTCCGAGCTGATGGTGCGGATTAAGACTGCAAGCTTATCAGAATGTGATGCATCAGGTGTCGTATCCGCCATCACAGAATAAAATTCTGAATCCAGGACTTCGTCAAGGATCTTCTCCCTGACTTCTGCTGAAAGCAATTCAATAAACTCGTTCTGGGACATTTTATGTAGATAGGTAACTTTGTATGGTCTATACCGAGAATCATTTAACCAAGCTTCAAGAGCAGGCACATATCTCGCTAGAAGTTGAACAAATTGAACAAAGTTGCCGTCTTGTTCTTCCGTTCTTCTAAATGCATGCCTTGTCTCGCTAGGGTTCTTGCAACGTCCAAAAGAATTGTCACAATTTTTCTGTTTGTCTCCTCATCTTTTGCTTGCTGCAAAAGCTTAGCTCGAGTTCTTTTATCAAGTAGGAATTCAACATGACCATTACTGCTGACGAAGTGACAATAATCTGACAAAAATGCTTTGTGTGACCCGGAAGAGAAGTGACTAGCCAGTTTTCCTTTCTTTGCTTTTCCTTGGCTCTTCATTTTGTGCCATTGCCGCACACCGTCTTCCACTTAAGCGTTTTCGGACTGGTCTCGCCCCAGACCACTAGAGAAAAGCGAGCAAACGAAGCAGAAGGCAGCATCTTTTTCGATACTGTACTATAAGAACTGGTAATCTTCATACCAGCCGGGATGAAAACGACACTGTTTCTTTTCTGATATTGACGGATCAGCTGGGAACAAACTCAGCTTTGGTTGATTAGGACCACATGAAATCAGCTATTTCCTTTGGTTTTCGCTAGAGATTGGCTTCATTATTCCAGGATCCTTGTGAACTACACTTTCGGAGTCGTCACTGTGAATTTCGACAACGACTCCACTAGTTGTCGAAATGTTAAGAAGTTCTTCAGTGCAATCGACTGTTAGTTCCTTGCGCAGCTCGAACACAAAAGATAGTGTAGATTGTATTTCCACCAGGATATCTCCTGCATTCAACGCAGAATTTTCCCGGACGGTCTTAACTATGTCATTGGAACCAGCAACTACTGATATAATGTACTCCAGCTTGGCGACACATGAAAAGAGTTTCATGTTGTGTTTTTGATCGGAGACCTCTTGCCCTATATCTGACTCCTTCTCATTATTTGTGTTGACTGATGGCATGAAGTATTCTCCGGTTTCGAATTTATCTCTCGTTTCTGTCGCTAGGTGTTCTGTCCAGGTCGGTGTTCTAACGCCAAGTGTTTCCTTGGTAACTGTAACATGCATTTCCTGAAACAAAATTGTCAGTAAACACAATTTCGCCGGAGACCGCCCCAAAACCGGTTTTGGCCGGATTCTGGGTGAACTACTTGTCCGGTAAGAAATGAAGCTGAACAACGGATTCAGAATGTCTCCTTACCCCTATATTGACCCTCTAATCAGCTTCAGGAACAACTTTTACCGTCTTCAAAACCGGATTCCGGGTGAACTCAATGTTCCAACATCAAAATAAAGTTCAGTTTTGGATTCAGCATGTCTACTTACCCCTATTTCGACCCTCTAATAAGCTTCAGGAACAACTTACCTTCCGCCAAATTACCAGTTTTGGCTTTCCGGGTGAACTGCTTTTCCGGTAAGAAAATGAAGCTGAAAAACGGATTCAGAATGTCTCCTTACCCCTATATTGCCCCTCTAATCAGCTTCAGGAACAACTTTTACCTTCTTCCAAACCGGATTCCGGGCAAACTGCTTGTCTGGTAAGAAAATGAAGCTATAAAACGGATTCAGAATGTCTCCTTACCCCTATGTCGACCCTCTAATCAGCTTCAGGAACATCCTCCAAATTTCCAGTTTTCGCCGGATTCTGGGCGAACCAATTGTCCGGCGTCAAAATAAATTTCAGCTTTTTATTCAGCATTTCTACATACCCCTAAAGTGACTATCTCATTGGCATTTAAAAAATATTTGTTCGCCCCTTAACTTGAAACCCTCTCCCTTACACCCAAATATAGAGCTAGGGAGCCCATCTACGAACTTGACCTTTACTTTGACCAAAAGGCACCAAGTTTGAACAAAATATCTCAACCCCTTCGAGAGTTATAGTGCTAACAGACGGACAGTCGGACAAATTGGTATCCGTCACTTACGTTTCGGGATCCCAAGAAAACGTCCACGGCTAAAATATAATAATATTCTTTCAAAGCAGATTAATTTAAGACCACGAAACTTTGCAGTGCGTCCTTTCTTCTTTTTGTGCTATATTTTATTGGCTTATTTGTGCGCTATATCAGTTGATCTCTCGTTTGTTTTCATGTTTGTGACATAACTCCTTGATCAGGCTTTTCTGACATATTTAGTTGATTGATTTTTTTTAATCTGTCTGATTGGTTTTATCAAAGCATCAGACCCGCCTTATCTTACTTACGTCAGACTCCGAGATCTCGAACTTCTTAGGCCATTCTTATCCACCCTAACGGAACTACACTGATTTTTGCATTCTCCTTGTTTGACTCTTTTCGAGCCAGGTTAGGCTTCCGCTTTTTCTGATCCTAAAACGTTAGTGACGGATACCTAGCAAGGGATTGAGATATTTTGTTCAAAAATGGTGTGAGAATCCTTTGGGTCAAAGTACAGGTCAATTTCGTAAATGCCAAAACCGAGAATTTGGTAGAATTAAAGTTTATCTTTAAAGTCGATTAGAGATTCGATATAGGGATAAGGAGAAATGCTGAATTCATTTTTGAACTGCTTTTGGATAAGCAGTTCACCCGGAATCCGGCCAAAACAGGAAATTGGCTATAGGTAAAAGTTTCTTTTGAAGTCGATTAGAGATTCGAGTTCGGAGTAAATATAAATACTGAATCTGTAATAGCTAAACTTTATTTTTTTTTCACTGGACAAGGAGTTTGTATGGAATCCTGCAATCCAGAAATTTGATAAAAAGCTAAATTTAATGCTGAAGTCGTATAGAGCTTTGATTTGAATTACGATGCAGAAGTAAATTTTCAGGCCGTTATTAGGGATAAATGTTAAACTGTTTACGGAGTCTGGCGATGATTGGAAATCTACAAGACCCCATTGTCTGGACCACAGTTTATAGAATTATCCAGTAAGTTTATCGCAGATCATTTCTGGTCTTCATTCTCGGTGCGAACAAAAAGCTCCTCCCACTTATTTCTGAATTCGCGGGTTAGTCTGTTTTCGTAAATCAATGAGAAATGGTTACAAAGTGCATTATTCGTAATAGCGGGTTTCCGAATATTTCCAATTACTTCTATCATAACTTTAAGTTTCGCGTCCAAGAGGGTTACAAAGTGCATTATTCTTAATAGCGGGTTTCCACTTATTTCCGATTATTTCTATTATAACTGTAAGTTTCGTGTCCAAGAAAAAGCTGACTTGTCTACCCGTGAAAAGATCTAATGCCGCTTATGTTTATATCTGCAAAAACGTTCTCTGGAGCACTCGCACCTCGGTCTGGGTTTTTATAATGGGTGAGATAGGGAATGATCATACTGCTAATTCTATAAACTGTGGTCTCGACAAAGAAGTCTAATAAATATTCCACTTTTTGGGATCCCATCGAAACCTTTGGTCTCCTTGACTACGAGAAGACAGTTAATCAGAAATACCGGGTTTTCAAGTTTTCCGCAGTAAATACAGAAATCACTGCTACTGCTGCAACCTTTGCTTTAAACGACCTAGGATCACTAATGTACAAGGCCAGCCTAGGACAAGACTGTATATTTTGAGGGAAACAGTGAATATCCTACGCAACTGGTCCCACGTCCGCTTTTTTGTGCCTATTAAATAAATAAAAAATAAGTTTTTTAAACTGAAAGTAAGGAGCGACATTAAAACTTAAAACGAACAGAAATTATTCCGTATATGAAAGGGACTGTCCCCTCCTAAACGCTTCGCTCTTTAAGCTAAAGTTTTTTCTTGTTTTAAAAAATAAAGTTGTGAGACAGAGTCAAACTTTAGCTTAAAGAGCGCGGCGTTGAGGAGGGGACAGCCCCTTTCATATACGGAATAATTTCTATTTGTTTTAAGTTTTAATGCCGCTCCTTACTTTCGGTTTGAAAAACTTGTTTTTTAAATTTAATTTCTGATCGTTTTTTAGTTAATGCAGCTTTTATTTTGCCTTACTGTCATTGAATAAGTAAACAAACTTTGCATAAAATTTTACTTTTCTTTTGCTAAATGGATGTCTCTAAATTTGGTTATGACGTAATTTACAAATTAACTTACGTAACTAACTTCTATATTCGTATATTTTTCTTCTGGCAAAAATACAAAGTTGCAGATTTTTGCAGATATGAGCTTGAAACCTATGTAATAGGGTTTTCTGATACGCTGAATCTGACGGTGTGATTTTCATTAAAATTATTTCACTTCTAGGGGATGTTTCCCCCCCTCTTTAAAAAATCGGGTAAATTTTCTCAGGCTTTGATGAGTAATACTAAACTTAATAAAATTTATATATTTAGAATGAGCATTATAAACACATTCTTTTGATACATTTATTGACATCAAAATTCCGTTTTTAAAAGTTTCGATTACTATTGAGCCGTAACGCTTGTTTTTTTATTGTTGTTTTTATTACGTATATGTTATTACGTATATGAGGGGGTTCTCTCCTTAGTCAATTCCACTCTCTTTACGTTAAAAGTTAAAAAAAATTTGATTCACAAACCCCTGAATCACAAAGGACGTTTAATTAGAATAGATAGCTCTTTTGAAAGCACTAAAAAAACTGTAGCGTAAAGAGCGAGGTATTGACTTGGGAGAGAACCCCCTCAAACATGTTATAATTTCTGTTCGTTTTAAGTTATAATGTTGCTTCTTACTTTCAGTTGAAAAAACTTGTTTTTTTTTATTTAATTTCTGATCGTTTTTTAAATAATGCTTGGAATTCCGGCGCCCCCTTTATAGAAATGTCCCTTACCCCAAAGAAATAGCCTCCACGGAAAGATTCTCCAGAGTAATCCCCTCCTCTAGCCCCCCCCTCCAGAAAAAATTCTTCCTGAAAATGTCTCTATACTTCCCAATAACCAATAAATAATGCTGGCAAGTCCGGTGCCCCCTTCATGGCAATTTCCCTTCCCCCATGAAAACTTTCTTCATGGACAGATCCTCCAATATTACCCCCAAACCCACCCCCCCCCCCACTACCAGAAAAAAACCCTCCTGAAAACTTCTGTATGCTTCCCAATTACCAATACTATATGTTAACATTGTGTAAAGTTCATAGCTTTTAACCCTCTCCCTGGGGACTTCGGGGGATTAAGTCATCCTAAAAGATATATTTATCATATTTTCGACCATGCTGAACAAAATGACTATCTCAAGATTTTGATCGGGTGACTTTGGGAAAAAAATAAGCGTGGGAGGGGGCCTAGTTGCCCTTCATTTTTTTTGGCACTAAAAAGGGCACTAGAACTTTTAATTTCCGTTCCAATGAGCCCTCCCACGATATTTTAGGACCACTGGGTCGTTACGATCACCACTGGGAAAAAAAACAACAAAAAAACCAATAAACACGCATCCGTGATCTTTCTTCTGGCAAAAAATGCAAATTCCACATTTTTGTAGATAGGAGCTTGAAACCTCCAAAGTAGGGGTCTCTGATACGCAGAATATGATGGTGTGATTTTCATTAAGGTTCTATAGCCTTTAAGGGGTCTTTCCCCCTTTTTTCGAAAATCAGCCAAATTTTCTCAGGCGCGTAATTTTTGATGGATATCACTAGACTAGATGAAAATTGTATATTTGAAATCAGCATTGAAATCTGATTCTTTTGATGTATCCATTGGTATCAAAAACCCATTTTCTAGAGTTTCGGTTACCATTGAGCCGGGTCGCTCCTTACTTACCACAAACTGTTTTATAAGACTGTTCCTACATATTCGATGCAAAATCTTAAAATTTTGGGATCCCAAACGTAAGTGACGGGATATCTATGACTTTGTACAATTTGTCCGTCTGTAAGCATGATAACTCTCGAAGGGGTAGGCCTATAGATGTTTTGGTCAAACTTGGTGTGAGGATTCTTTGGGTCAAAGTAAAGGTCAGTTTCGTAGATGGGCTATGTAGCTCTATATCTAGGGGTGGGGGTTAGTTAAAGATATTTTAAAAGTAAATAACATAGTCGATTTAGAGGTATAAGTAGATATGCTGAATCCATATCTGAAACTAATTTTCTCGCTGGACAAATAGTTCGCCCGGAATCCAGCCAAAACCGGAAAAATGATTAACAGTAAAAGTTGTATCTGTAGTTTATTAGAGGTTCAATGTAGGGGTAATTACACATACTGAATTCGTTTTCGACCGTTATTTTCTTCCCGGAAAAGTATTTAGCCCGGAATGCGTTCGAAACTGGAAATCTGGAAGAAATAAAAATGTGTCTGCAAGTCGATTACAGATTCGGTACAGGGGTAAGGATACATGCTAAATCTGTATCTGAAGTTTGGGCCGGACAATTAGTTCGCTCAGAATCCTGCGAAAACCAGAAATTTGGTAAAACGAAAAAAAAATCGGAAGTATAAGGGGTAAGGAGACATACTGCATTCGTTTTTAACCAGAAATTTAGCGTACTAGAAATAAAAGTTTGTTATGAAGTCGATTATAAATTCGAAAAAGAGTAAAATTGCAATTTGAATCCATACTTGCTCATCTGTCACTTTATATTTTTGCTGGACAATTAGTTTGCCCGGAATCCGGCCAAAATTGGCAAAAATATTTTTCTGATGTTAATTAAAGTTTCAATACAGGGGTAATGAAACACGCTGAATCTGTTTTTGAACTTTATTTTCCTGCCGGACAAGTAGTTCGCACGGAATTGCTAAAATCGGGAATTCAGTAAAAGTAAAAGATTTTTCTAAATTCGATTGTCGACTGGAGATGATATTTAGGCGTAAACATAGCTGCTGAATCCATATCTGAACTTGGTCTTCTCAGCAGAATAGCCGTTTGGTCGTAATCCGTCGAAAACCCCATTTCGGTATCATTTTTTTTTTTTTACATTTCCAAGCGGTTGATTAGGGATAAATGCTAATATGCTTACGGGTCTAGCGAAGACCTGAAATCTACAAACCCGATTGTCTGGACCAAGAAGTCCAATAAATATTCCATTTTTGGGATCCCATCAAAATCTTTGGTCTTGTTCTTACTTCGACAATACGCCTATTTTTATTTTGCTTTTAAATCCCACCTCCTCTCCTCTCAGTGACAACAAATTTACTTTAAGCAACAAATCTAATTCTTAACTTTTATGCATCACCTACACTTTTTTAAATATCTTTTTTAACTTTTTAAAATAACCAACTTTTTTTTTTAAATAACTTTTTTAAATAGCCAAACTGGACACACAATAAGTCACCATACACTACCTAAAACTTTTTCATTATAAAAAACTTGCCTTAGCCGTAGAAAAGGGTGTCGTTCCCCCCACAGGAAACTCTTTTTACGGTGGCTATCTCTTACCAACTCATAAAACTTTTCCAAATAGTGACCCGTCTTGTCCCCCCCCCCAAAAAAAAGTAACGAAACAAACTATTAAATTTAATAACAATAACAAAACCTAAACAAAGATTTCTATCATTATAACTTTCTTTAACACAAGAAACCACCATAAAACATACGAAAAAACAAAAAAAAAAACATCGAAGAAAGTTACAATGAAAACACTTTTAAAATTTACCTTTTCTTCTTTTCACTTTAAAAATAAATTTGGCTGCTATTTAACGACAATGCACCTTAAGACCAAGGCGAAGTACTAAATTTATGTTTGGGGACGTTTCGCCATGGGGGCGTTTGCCAAGAGGAAATTATGTTGTGGGGACATCTCCACGGAAATTTTCGTAGATAAGCCGAGTTTGTAACTATGTTTTACTAGAGTCGTAGCCAAAAACTTACCTCCCGACTTAAATGAGCTATTCCAGCGTCTTCAGAACCACCCCTGCCCTGAGAAACAAATTCTGGGTACTTGGCCAAATCTTCCTTGTCCTTTTCAAGTGCTGTATCCACCTCAACCTCAGACTCGTTTTGTAATCGAGCTTTTTTCACTGTCCTAGATACACTTGTTTCAAAGGGGTTTCGCGGGGCTCCTGTCATTTGAATTCTGATTGATTTTCCATTGTGTTTAGAAATTTCATGCCATCTTTTCCACTCGTACTCAAAGTTTGACCCACAGTCCATGCACGTAACCTTGTCTCTCACTTTCGGTTGATTCATGTTATCCAGTCAGACTTCACTTTAACAACTAGCCTACAATAATGTTGACAGCCTGAATCTGAACGACCTATCTGAGACAGACACAAATTATATGCGAGTAAGAACAGGTTTTGAAACTAAGCGAGTTGCTGCCAGTCCAGTCCCTTTAGGACAAAAATTATATGCGAGTAAGAACAGGTTTTGAAACAAAGCGAGTTGCTGCCAGTCCAGTCCCTTTGGGAATCATTTCACCAGAGACCTAACGGGGTTATTAAACCTGTTTTAATTTAAACGACCTTTTCTTTTAGTTAAAGTCTTTCCAGGAGTAATAAAAATGACTCAAACTGTCACTGACTGAGATGAGCGCCCGGGACCTGGATGAGGCCAAAATAAACGACTGATAAAACTTAGCAAGAGGCAGTGAGGGTGTATCAACCCCCTCACCCCCCCCCCGTTGAGCCCCCCCTGCGTGGTAAACGGTGGTACAGGAGATCGCTTATAGGAGTTATGGTGGTGGAAATACTTGTAAACAATAGCCCTTAAAATTTCATGCTCTTCCATTTAAGTTTTCAATTTTTTCGTATGAAAGTAACTTGTAATTTGGCTCATAACCTTTGTGCTAAACATCAAGTTATTTTTTTACCTAGCTCACGAGCAATTTTTTTCGAAAGTACAACACACGAGAACAAAATTTCCTTGCTACCTTGGCCTTCTGTCCGAAATTGTGAAACTTCTCCAGCTACAACCAATCCTCTTTTGCATAAGTGTATTATGCTTTGTTTCCTGTATTTACATTTAATTCTTTGAAACCATCGCCCAATGACTAGTGGGCCTAGAACTGAACCACGTCCAATGCCTATTTGAATTCTAAGATCCAAAATACCCCCTTTGTCTGATGGCTGAACTTTCATTGCTTTTAGTTTCTGCAGGAGCTACAAACCTATATAGAACGCGCTTCTAATCGACATTTTTATTTATAAAATTCCGAAAACCATGAGATTTCCCCCAAAATTTTGTCTGCTTTTATTAATATTAAATAAAAAAATAAGTTTTTTAAACTGAAAGTAAGGAGCGACATTAAAACTTAAAACGAACAGAAATCATTCCGTATATGAAAGGGGCTGTCCCCACCTCAGTACCTTACTCTTTACACTAAAGCTATATATTGTTTTAAAAAAAAGCGTTGTGAAAAAAAGTCTAACTTTAGCATAAAGAGCAAGGCGTTGACGAGGGGACAGCCCCTTTCATATATGGAATAATTTCTATTCGTTTTAAGTTTTAATGTCGCTCCTTACTTTCAGTTTAAAAAACTTGTTTTTTTATTTAATTTCTGATCGTTTTTTAGTTAATGCAGCTTTTATTTGCATAAAAATTTTACTTTTCTTTTGCTAAATGTATGTCTTTACAAATTAACTTACGTAACTAACTTATATATTCGTATATTTTTCTTCTGACAAAAAATACAAAGTTGCAGATTTTTGCAGATATGAGCTTGAAACCTATGTAATAGGGTTTTCTGATACGCTGAATCTGACGATGTGATTTTCATTAAAATTCTTTCACTTGTAGGGGATGTTTCCACCCTCTTTAAAAAATTGAGTAAATTTTCTCAGGCTCGTAGCCTTTGATGAGTAATACTAAACTTAATAAAATTTATATATTTAGGATCAGCATTATAAACACATTCTTTTGATACATTTATTGACATCAAAATTCCGTTTTTAAAAGTTTCGATTACTATTGAGCTGTATCGCTTGTTTTTTTATTGTTTTTTTTTTATTACGTATATGTTATTACGTATATGAAGGGTTCTCCCCTTAGTCAATACCACGTTCTTTACGTGAAAAGTTAAAACTAAATTTGATTCCCAAACCCCTGAATCACATAAGTCGTTTAATTAGAATAGATAGCTCTTTAGAAAGCATTAAAAAAACTGTAGCATAAAGAGCGATGTATTGACATGGGGGAGAACCCCCTCATATACGTTATAATTTCTGTTCGTTTTAAGTTCTAATATTCCTTCTTACATTTCAGTTGAAAAAACTTATTTTTTTTATTTAATTTCTGATCGTTTTTTAAATAATGCTTGGAAATCCGGCGCCCCCTTCATAGAAATGTCCCTTCCCCCAAAGAAACATCCTCCACGGACATATTCTCCAGGGTAACCCCCTCCTCTAGCCCCCCCCTCCAGAAAAAATCCTTCCTGAAAATGGTTGTATACTTCCCAATAACCAATAAATAATGCTGGCAAGTCCGGCGCCCCCTTCATGGCAATTTCTCTTCCCCCATGAAAACTTCCTTCATGAACAGATCCTCCAACATAACCACCGACCCACCCTTCCCTCCCACTACCAGAAAAAAACCTCCTGAAAACTTCTGTATACTTCTCAATAACCAATACTATATGTTAACATTGGGTAAAGTTCATAACTTTTAGCCCTCCCTCTGGGAACTTCGGGGGATTAAGTCATCCTAAAAGACATAGTTATTATATTTTCGACCATGTTGAACAAAATCGCTATCTCCAAGTTTTGATCGGGTGACTTTGGGAAAAAAATTAGCGGGGGAGGGGGACTAGTTCCCATCCAGTTTTTCGGTTAATTAAGAAGCGAAATAGAACTTTTAATTTTCGTTCGAATGAGCCCTTCAACGACATTCTAGGACCACTGGATTGATGCGATCACCCCTGGTAAAAAACAAACAAAAAAAAAACAAACAAACAAATAAACACGCATCCGTGATCTTTCTTCTGGCAAAATATGTAAAATTCCACATTTTTGTAGATAGGTGCTTGAAACCTCTACAGTAGGGTTCTCTGATAAGCTGAATATGATGGTGTGATTTTAATTAGGGTTCTATAGCTTTTAGGGGGTCTTTCCCCTTTTTGAAAATCAGCCAAATTTTCTCAGGCGCGTAACTTTTGATGGGTGGCACTAAACTTGATGAAAATTATCTATTTGAAATCAGCATTGAAATCTGATTCTTTTAATCCCATGATACGCTGAATATGATGGTGTGATTTTCATTAAGGTTCTATAGCTTTTAGGGGATCTTTTCCTCCTTTTTTCGAAAATCAGCCAAATTTTCTCAGGCACGTAACTTTTGATGGGTAAGATTAAACTTAATGAAACTTATATATTTGAAATCAGAATTAAAATCTGATTCTTTTGATGTATCTATTGGTATCAAAATCCCGTTTTTTAGAGTTTCGGTTACCATTGAGCCGGGTCGCTCCTTACTTACAGTTCGTTGCCACGAACTGTTTGATAATTAGCATGAACTGTTTGATTGCATGGTACCTGATAATCAAGCCGTATCCAGGGGAGTGTTTTCGGGTTTAAACCCCCTCCTAAGTTTTTTACGACTCGTAAGAACAAAACAAAAATATATATAGACGAATTTCGACGTGTATTCGTCCCCCCCCCCCCCCCCGTATAAATATAAAAAAACCGTATAAATATAAAAAAAAACCTCCTAAGTTTTTTACGACTCGTAAGAACAAAACAAAAATATATATAGACGAATTTCGACGTGTATTCGTACACCCCCCCCTCCCCCGAAAAATAACATGTCATCTCGAATAAAAATATATGAAGGGGGCTGTCCCCTCCTCAACGCCTCGCTCTTTACGCTAAAGTTTTTTTATTGTTTAAAAAAATAGATTTGTGAGAAAGTCAACCATTGAGCCGGGTCGCTCCTAACTTACAGTTCGTTACCACGAACTGTTTGATAATTAGCATGAACTGTTTGATTGCATGGTACCTGATAATCAAGCCGTATCCAGGGGAGTGTTTTCGGGTTTAAACCCCCCTCCTAAGTTTTTTACGACTTGTAAGAACAAAACAAAAATATATATAGACGACTTTCGACGAGGATTCGTACACCCCCCCTCCCCCGAAAAATAAAATGTCATCTCGAATAAAAATATATGAAGCGGGCTGTCCCCTCCTCAACGCCTCGCTCTTTACGCTAAAGTTTTTTTATTGTTTAAAAAAATAGAGTTGTGAGAAAGTCAAACTTTAGCGTAAAGAGCGAGGCGTTGAGGAGGGGACAGCCCCTTCATATACGGAATAATTTCTGTTCGTTTTAAGTTTTAACGTCGTTCCTTACTTTCAGTTAAAAAAAAACTTTTTTTATTTAATTTTTGAACGTTTTTGAATTGATGCAGGTTTTGATTTTGGCTCACCGTACATGAATAATTAAAACAAAATTTGCATATTATATTTGGTTAAATGGCTTTCTCGAAACTTGTTTAATTTTATTTACGAACGTTTTTATTAGTAATAAATATACGTAACTTAGAATTAACTTACGTAACGAACTTCTATATTCATAAATTTTTAACACGTATATTAGGGGGTTCGCCCCCTAGTCAATACCCTGCTCTTTAAACTATAGTTCGAATTTTTTTTAAAGTTATTTAAAAATTACATCTTAATAACAATCATTTTATCAGTTTAAAAAATTGTTTTTTTTTTTTATTTAATTCCTGATATTTTTATTTAATAATGATGGGAAATCCGGCTCCACCGGCCTGGCAATTTCCCTGCCCCCATGACATCTTAATTCAGGGAAAGATCCTTCCATATAGCCCCCGACCCTCTCCTTTCCCCACCTACCAGAAAAAATCTCCTCTGAAAAAGTCTGTATACTTCCCAATAACCAATACTATATGTTAACATTGAGTAAAGTTCATAACTTTCAGCCCTCCCCTGGGGACTTTGGGGGACCAAGTCATCCTAAAAGACATTTTTATCATATTTTCGACCATGTTAAACAAAATGGCTATCTCAAAATTTTGATCGGGTGACTTTAGGAAAAAAATGAGCGTGGGAGGGGGACTAGTTGCCCTCCATTTTTTTTGGTCACTTAAAAAGGGCACTATAACTTTTAATTTTCGTTCGAATCAGCCCTCCCACGATATTTTAGGACCACTGGGTCGATACAATCACCCCTGGGGAAAAAAAAAACAAAAAAACAAACAAACAAACAAACAGATAAACACGCATCCGTGATCTTTCTTCTGGCAAAAAAAAGGAAAATTCCAAATTTTTGTAGATAGGAGATTGAAACCTCTAAAGTAGGTTTCTCTGATACGCTGAATATGATTGTGTGATTTTCATTAATGTTCTATAACTTTTAGGGGATCTTTCCTCCTTTTTTCGAAAATCAGCCAAATTTTCTCAGGCACGTAACTTTTGATGGGTAATATTAAACTTAATGAAACTTATATATTTGAAATCAGAATTAAAATTTGATTCTTTTGATGTATCTATTGGTATCAAAATCCCATTTTTTAGATTTTCGGTTACCATTGAGCCGGGTCGCTCCTTACTTACAGTTCGTTACCACGAACTGTTTGATCCCATGTACTTACGTTGCACGTGGGAGATGAATCGATTCCTCTCCCAAGTGAAGTGATTTATTTCTTCGATCAACACTTTATTTTCTTTCTCAAGGGAATTTATTTCGCTTTTCAATTTCTCTAAATACACCTTGTTTCTCTTCCTGTATTCCCTAGCAGCTTCTCTATTTTTATTTTTTTTATGATTAGTACATTTATTCTGGTTGGTTTTTCTGGTGAGATTCGTTGCTATATCATATCTACGGTTTTTTATAGGAGAAGTGTCATCAATGCGATCATGAATTATCCAAAAGTCTCTAGAAGACTCAGGTTCAACGGTACTTCCTTCCGAGTTCTGGAATTCATTTATTCTAGTTATCTTGCAAGCACCGTCCACACTTTCATCTTCAAAATTAAATCGGAAACTAAAAGTTGTGTTTGATGACATCGATCGTCCCTTTTTGTCTTGTTTCCCCTGTCTTAAGTTACTCGACAATTGGTCGATCATGAAGTCTGTTCCTCTTGTAGCAATGCTTTTAGAATTCATGGTATTCATTATTTAATGCTCTGAGTTCAGATACTGTAATATGCCAAAGAATTCTTTAGTAATTGAAAAATCTGGTCTAATTTTATTTACCTCATCGGAAATTAATAAATAAAAGTAGATCTAACGTTTTTTATGTTACGGATCATTTTCCAATTCATTTTCTTTTTTCTACACTTTAAGCAAGGTATAAAAGCGATTTTATTTTTAAATAATAGCTATTGAGCCGTCATGATGATGTCATTGATAGGAATACTGCCTAGCATGTATGATTTGAAACAAGATTCTTTGACGTCCTAAACCCTATTTTTGTCAGGGTTTTAGCGTTCAAAGCAAGTAAAATGTCTTTTCTCGTGTTCATGACGAATAAAAAAAATATACTGGAAATGAAGTAAGAAGTTACAAATAAACTATGATTCTCAATTACAAATCCGTAACTTAAACGGTAATTCCCAATTACCGATCAAGTTTAACAAAGTTCCCAGTGTTTTTGTAGCTTCTTCCTGAAATGCGATGGCGTAACCAAGAGCTCAGCACAACCAGATTTGTGGAGAAGTTATATTATCTAAAGAGGGTCTCAAATATATCATGCTTCAATTTTCAAAATACCATGCTCATAGATAGGAATTTAGGGACTTTTGGGAGAGCTAAGCGGCTTTCTGCATAAAAAAGGACTTGAAAGGGACCTTAGCAAAAAAAGGTACTTTAGAGAATTTTAGGGGCTAATTCGAAACCCTGCGTTACTTGACGCAAATGAGCAGCGCCAATCGACTCAAAATAACATTCAGCCTTAAACGTTGCATGTAACTCTATTCACTGTTGTTGGTCAATAATTATAAAAAACTTTTTCCACAAAATAAGTTTTTCAAAGAAAAGTAAAGAACTCCATTAAACAAAAAATAAGCAAAAATAAAATCAAATAATCTATCAAGCATGAAACTACCACAAATCAGCATCGACAAATAAATGAAACCCAAAACAAACAGAAATTACAATAATTAAACAAAGCAAACTCAAAACGAGCAAAAATTAACATAAGTTAGGTGCAAAACCCCTATGCCTTCCCAAGGCCAGAACAAAATTTGCACTTAAATTAAAAAATATAAATCTTTTTAATTTTATAACTTTAATAAATCAAATAATATTAACATTTTGATTGCTAAATATCAGTATATGTATATTAAACTGACAATGCACATTCATTTGTATTTTTTCAGTAAAGTGCAAATTTTGTTCTGGTTACTTTCCACTGGACTTGGCTCCTTATTAGGTTGCGGTGCATGTCGCAACCATGATTATGCACAGCCCGCTACAAATTTCCCGTGTGTGACAAAATAGGCCTATAACTTAAACAGTAAAAGATGGAATCTTTCAGTTTATGCAATAGGCTAATTGATAAAACATTTCAGTGGAATAATAAAAAACTTTTTTTTGAAATTCAACATGATGAACTTTATAATTTATAGTTTAGACCATTATCAAGACCTACAAAATAGGATCAATTAATTGATGGTCGCTCTAAGCTAACAAAATAAAGAAGTAAATTTGTTTATAGGATAATATAAAGAGAAGCTTAAGCTTTTTAATCCTCAATTAAAACCCAACAGCCCAGAGCTCAGACCAAGGAAACCAGACCAAAGCCCCAAAACCAAAGCTCAGAGAGCTCTGGACTCAGGGGAGTTAGAGAGCAGATAAAGGAAAATTGCATTAAAAGATTTTGAAAGGAGCGGAAATGACCCACAACTTAATGTATCTGAAACACACAGACTGTTGCTTGTTCGTTAGTCTTTTGGCGGGTCCAGGAAACATGACCGACACTGTGAATTGATAGTGGTTTAAAATCTTTCAACGACAATCCACGGTGACTCTCCTGAAGCCAAACATGTCGGCAGATCCCAAACACCAAGAAAAGCGAAGTAAAACGTTATCTTTTTTCTTAACATAATTTTCATGGCATACGGCCAATAAAACTTAGGACCTGATATACTCCTAGTCAATAGATCAACCATTTCCTAGTTTTTCTCCATATGGTTATGTCTTTTGAACTTCCTTTTAAAGCGATCAACAGACAGGATTTTCAGGGCCCTTGGGGGTCCATTCTAAATGTAGATAAAACGTCTTACTATGTTGCTATTTAAGTTCTCAATTTACAAAATGTCACCGTATTAAGATTCTATATACTTGCCGCATTGGCGTGGCAACAGGGGTGGCTCGAAGCACTCTGGCCAGGGGGGTGAGAACCCTAATTTAAACGACTTGTAGATCATATTCTACGACTCGTCATTACCTACAAATTTCATAGACAATAGTGTTTTATCATTTATACTTATCTACGGGAACAAAGAAGGACACAAACGGAACACTACATGCTCCAATACACAACTAAGAAAAGCTTAAATCTGGATTTGCTTTTTCTCCAAAATGGACCAACGCTGAACAATCTTGTTTAAGTCTACACCATCGGGGAGGTCTTTCTCACTCGCCAACAACATGAGAGAATCCAGTCGAGAATCAAGCATGGTAGTTCTCAGCCAATTCTTCACAAACTTGAGTTTGCTGAACGTTCTTTCGGCAGCTGCAACTGCAACAGGTACAGTCGCTGCCAATTTGCAGAGACAACTGGCTTGCTTAAGCTGACGGTTCCGGCGATGTCCTTCACCAAGGACTTCTCTGAAGCAAGCAGCGCCTTGGCAAAACTAGAACAAAACTTCAAGCCCTACTTGATGAGCAGTAGCGTCTGGAGCTCTTTCCTGGTTTTGGAAAAACTTTGTTGCTTGCTCAATATCTGCAACTGAGATACTTTTGTTCAAAGGAGGTTGGAGTAAGGTGCAAAATGGCAGAAAATCGGCAAGGCCAGCTCTAAGATTATCTCCCATCATTGTAGTCAGTTTGTCAAGCAAGATTCTGAAATGTTGTCTATAGAACTGATGCATTGAGATATCGGCTTGACTTTGAGCTCGGCTGTCATAACGAGATGGTCCAAGTCTCCGACAATTGTGTCTGATGAAATCAGCCTCTGGGTCCACTTCCATCCTTTTGGCAAACTGTACTGCGCTGTTAATTAAACTTTTCATTTCTTCTCGAGATATTCTTTCAAGAAGTTTCTTCGTAACGTCTAGCATCTCAATTGCGTCAATGATGTTCATCTCTTCTTCTTCAAGCTTTTCTGTTGCAATCCTGGCCTTGTACATGATATTTTTCATGAACATGAGGCAGGCGATAAAATCGAAGTTGAGAATCCTTTTCAGGAGGCCGCTGGCTTGTGCGTTCGTCTTCGTATCGGCGTTTTTCTTCTGTTTTATTTTGTCAAGGGCTGAGACTATTGCTTCAAACGAAGTAACCACTGCTTGTATGGTTTCAGCCTTTGCGGTCCACCGGGTCCGTGATAAGTGTCGGAGATTAAGGCTGTTTTCAATCGAAGAGAGTTTTTCTTTAAGGGCGGCAAAACGCTTTGTAGATGAAGAGAAGAACACATACATTTCTTCGGGGATATTGAAAAGCTCGGCTATCAAAAGAGACCAATTGCCACTATGCTCTATCACGGTTTTTAGTCTGTGGGCCTGGCAGGGGATATAAGACACACGGCGACTGAGAAGTTCCGATACTTTCTGCTGGGCTCCATTAAACTGACCAGGCATTGCACTCGCATAGCCATACGACTGAAAAGCTAGTTTATCCAGTGGAATTCCTCTCCTTGTCAGTGTTCCTATTATACGTTCTGCCATACCCTGACCATTTTTGTCATTTGCCTCGCTAACATCTAATAGTATCTCTCTAGGCATCCCTTCCGAGCTGATGGTGCGGATTAAGACTGCAAGCTTATCAGAATGTGATGCATCAGGTGTCGTATCCGCCATCACAGAATAAAATTCTGAATCCAGGACTTCGTCAAGGATCTTCTCCCTGACTTCTGCTGAAAGCAATTCAATAAACTCGTTCTGGGACATTTTGTGTAGATAGGTAACTTTGTATGGTCTATACCGAGAATCATTTAACCAAGCTTCAAGAGCAGGCACATATCTCGCTAGAAGTTGAACAAATTGAACAAAGTTGCCGTCTTGTTCTTCCGTTCTTCTAAATGCATGCCTTGTCTCGCTAGGGTTCTTGCAACGTCCAAAAGAATTGTCACAATTTTTCTGTTTGTCTCCTCATCTTTTGCTTGCTGCAAAAGCTTAGCTCGAGTTCTTTTATCAAGTAGGAATTCAACATGACCATTACTGCTGACGAAGTGACAAAAATCTGACAAAGCTGCTTTGTGTGACCCGGAAGAGAAATCACTTGCCAGTTTTCCTTTCTTCGCCTTTACTTTGCTCTTCATTTTGTGCCATCGCCGCACACCGTCTTCCCCTTCAGCGTTTTCGGACTGGTCTCGCCCCAGACCACTAAGGAAAAGCGAGCAAACGAAGCAGAAGGCAGCATCTTTTTCGATACTGTACTCTAAGAACTGGTAATCTTCATACCAGCCGGGATGAAAACGACACTGTTTCTTTTCTGATATTGACGGATCAGCTGGGAACAAACTCAGCTTTGGTTGATTAGGACCACATGAAATCAGCTATTTCCTTTGGTTTTTGCTAGAGATTGGCTTCATTATTCCAGGATCCTTGTGAACTACACTTTCGGAGTCGTCACTGTGAATTTCGACAACGACTCCACTAGTTGTCGAAATGTTAAGAAGTTCTTCAGTGCAATCGACTGTTAGTTCCTTGCACAGCTCAAACACAGAAGATGGTGTAGATTGTATTTCCACCAAGATATCTCTTGCATTCAATGCAGAATTTTCCCGGACGGTCTTAACTATGTCATTGGAACCAGCAACTACTGATATGATGTACTCCAGCTTGGCGACACATGAAAAGAGTTTCATGTTGTGTTTTTGATCGGAAACCTCTTGCCCTATATCTGACTCCTTCACATCATTTCTGTTGACTGATGGCATGAAGTATTCTCCGGTTTCGAATTTATCTCTCGTTTCTGTCGCTAGGTGTTCTGTCAAGGTCGGTGTTCTAACGCCAAGTGTTTCCCTGGTAATTGTAACATGCATTTCCTGAAACAAAATTGTCAGTAAACACAATTTCGCCAGCGACCGCCCCAAAACCGGTTTTGGCTGTATTCTGGGTGAACTACTTGTCCTGCAAAAATGAAGCTGAACAACGGATTCAGAATGTCTCCTTACCCCTATATTGACCCTCTAATCAGCTTCAGGAACAACTTTTACCTTTTTCCAAACCGGATTTCGGGCGAACTCAATGTTCTAGCATCAAAATAAATTTCAGGCTTGGATTCAGCATGTCTACTTACCCCTATGTCGACCCTCTAATAAGCTTCAGGAACAACTTACCTTCCGCCAAATTACCAGTTTTGGCTTTCCGGGTGAACTGCTTTTCCGGTAAGAAAATGAAGCTGAAAAACGGATTCAGAATGTCTCCTTACCCCTATATCGACCCTCTAATCAGCTTCAGGAACAACTTTTACCTTCTTCCAAACCGGATTCCGGGCGAACTGCTTGTCTGGTAAGAAAATGAAGCTAAAAAACGGATTCAGAATGTGTCCTTACCCTTATGTCGACCCTCTAATCAGCTTCAGGAACATCCTCCAAATTTCCAGTTTTCGCCGGATTCTGGGCGAACCAATTGTCCGGCGTCAAAATTAATTTCAGCTTTTTATTCAGCATTTCTACTTACCCCTAATGTGACTATCTCATTGGCATTTAAAAAATATTCGTTTGCCCCTTAACTTGAAACCCTCTCCCTTACACCCAAATATAGAGCTAGGGAGCCCATCTACGAACTTGACCTTTACTTTGACCAAAAGGCACCAAGTTTGAACAAAATATCTCAACCCCTTCGACAGTTATAGTGCTAACAGACGGACAGACGGACAAATTGGTATCCGTCACTTACGTTTTGGGATCCCAAAAAAACTTCCACGGCTAAAATATAATAATATTCTTTCAAAGCGGATTAATTTAAGACCACGAAATTTTGTAGTGTGTCCTTTCTTCTTTTTGTGCTATATTTTATTGGCTTATTTGTGGGCTATATCAGTTGATCTCTCGTTTGTTTTCATGTTTGTGACATAACTCGTTGATCAGGCTTTTCTGACATATTTAGTTGATTGATTTTTTTTAATCTGTCTGATTGGTTTTATCAAAGCATCAGACCCGCCTTATCTTACTTACGTCAGACTCCGAGATCTCGAACTTCTTAGGCCATTCTTATCCACCCTAACGGAACTACACTGATTTTTGCATTCTCCTTGTTTGACTCTTTTCGAGCCAGGTTAGGCTTCCGCTTTTTCTGATCCTAAAACGTTAGTGACAGATACCTGGCAAGGGATTGAGATATTTTGTTCAAAAATGGTGTGAGAATCCTTTGGGTCAAAGTACAGGTCAATTTCGTAAATGCCAAAACCGAGAATTTGGTAGAATTAAAGTTTATCTTTAAAGTCGATTAGAGATTCGATGTAGGGATAAGGAGAAATGCTGAATTCATTTTTGAACTGCTTTTGGATAAGCAGTTCACCCGGAATCCGGCCAAAACCGGAAATTGGCTATAGGTAAAAGTTTGTTTTGAAGTCGATTAGAGATTCGAGTTCGGAGTAAAAATAAATACTGAATCTGCATTAGCTAAACTTTATTTTTTTTTCACTGGACAAGGAATTCATATGGAATCCTGCAATCCGGAAATTTGATAAAAAGCTAAATTTAATGCTGAAGTCGTATAGAGCTTTGATTTGAACTGCGATGCAGAAGTAAATTTTCAGGCGGTTATTAGGGATAAATGTTAAACTGTTTACGGAGTCTGGCGATGATTGGAAATCTACAAGACCCCATTGTCTGGACCACAGTTTATAGAATTATCCAGTAATTTTATTACAGATCATTTCTGGTGTTCATTCTCAATGTGAACAAAGAGCACCTCGCACTTATTTCTGCATTCGTAGGTTAGTCTATTTCTGTCAATTGATGAGAAATGGTTACAAAAAGCAGTATTCGTAATAGGGGGTTTCAGAATGTTTCCGATTATTTCTATTATAACTTTAAGTTTTACGCCCAAGAGGGTTACAAAGTGCATTATTCTTAATAGCGGATTTCCACTTATTTCCGATTATTTCTATTATAACTGTAAGTTTCGTGTCCAAGAGAAATCTGACTTCTCTACCCGTGAAAAGATCTAATGCCGCTTATGTTTATATCTGCAAAAACGTTCTCTGGAGCACTCACACCTCGGTCCGGCTTTTTATAATGGGTGAGATAGGGAATGATCATACTGCAATTCTATAAACTGTGGTCTCGACAAAGAAGTCTAATAAATATTCCACTTTTTGGGATCCCATCGAAACCTTTGGTCTCCTTGACTACGAGAAGACAGTTAATCAGAAATACCGGGTTTTCAAGTTTTCCGCAGTAAATACAGAAAGCACTGCTACTACTGCAACCTTTGCTTTAAACGACCTAGGATCACTAATGTACGAGGCCAGCCCAGGACAAGACTGTATATTTTGAGGGAAACGGTGAATATCCTACGCAACTGGTCCCACGTCCGCTTTTTCGTGCCTATTAAATAAAAAAAATAAGTTTTTTAAACTGAAAGTAAGGAGTGACATTAAAACTTAAAACGAACAGAAATTATTCCGTATATGAAAGGGACTGTCCCCTCCTCAACGCTTCGCTCTTTAAGCTAAAGTTTTTTCTTGTTTTAAAAAATAAAGTTGTGAGACAGAGTCAAACTTTAGCGTAAAGAGCGAGGCGTTGAGGAGGGGACAGCCCCTTTCATATACGAAATAATTTATATTTGTTTTAAGTTTTACTGTCGCTCCTTACTTTCAGTTTAAAAAACTTGTTTTTTTAATTTAATTTCTGATCGTTTTTTAGTTAATGCAGCTTTTATTTTGGCTTACTGTCATTGAATAAGTAAACAAAATTTGCATAAAATTTTACTTTTCTTTTGCTAAATGGATGTCTCTAAATTTGGTTATGACGTAATTTACAAATTAACTTACGTAACTAACTTCTATATTCGTATATTTTTCTTCTGGCAAAAATACAAAGTTGCAGATTTTTGCAGATATGAGCTTGAAACCTATGTAATAGGGTTTTCTGATACGCTGAATCTGACGGTGTGATTTTCATTAAAATTATTTCACTTCTAGGGGATGTTTCCCCCCCTCTTTAAAAAATCGGGTAAATTTTCTCAGGCTTTGATGAGTAATACTAAACTTAATAAAATTTATATATTTAGAATGAGCATTATAAACACATTCTTTTGATACATTTATTGATATCAAAATTCCGTTTTTAAAAGTTTCGATTACTATTGAGCCGTAACGCTAGTAGAGTTGACCCTATAACTCCTGTCCCTCACCCCTGCTGCCACCTACAACTTTTTTACATAGTTTATGTCTGTTTGTTGTCAGCGAGAATTTGAAAAAACAGGAACTTTGTCACATTTATGGATGTTTTTATGGTTTTTGTCAGTGAGAATTTGAAAAAACAGGAACTTTGTCACATTTATATCTGTTTTCATGGATGGTTATGTGTTTTGGTCGATTTATTTGATGTTTTTATGGACTTTGTCAGTGAGAATGAAAAACCAGAAACTTTCTCACATTTATGTATTATCGAGTCTAATTGGGATCAAGGATAATCGATCTGTTCTTGTTCGAGCCAGCTTTCTTTTCTGATCAGTCTAGAGTCAACAGTCGGAGTGAAAAGATTGAAAAATGAATAAATTTGAAAAAGAACTAATTAGATCATGAGGAATCTAGTGTATATGGAAAAACATTTGTTTTTGGATGATGACTTCCTCACCATTTGGAATAATCCCCATTAGACTATTGTATGAAACTTTTAAAATGTGATTAAAAGCTTATACTCAATTTATTGATATATTAATTGGAACAAAGCAGAATCATATCGTGGATATACTTTCATTGCCAATGTAGATGGCTCCTCCTTCGAAAGAGGTAACGTCACAGAGTTACTCCTCTCCCCTTTCCTACACTTTGAATTTATCGAGCGAGGAGGATCAGTTTCGTTTTAGCTGTGAGAGAGTTAACATCAGAAACCAAAATGTTCTATATATGCCCATTGTGCATGTACACTCTTGGCAGTTGGACTCAATGTGAGAATTGTACAATTATTGATGACTATAATGAAAAGTGTAAATTATGCAATCCTTGCAAATTACACAGAGGCTATGCATTACAAATTAAAGGGTGTAATTCATGTCTTGAAAATGTATGTGACTCTCTCCCTAGCGGGCACCTGTGCTCCAATTGTCACCACGATAAATGCGATCAGTGGAAGAATACTGACCCCGCTATGATTGGAGAGAATCCTAAACGTGATTTCAGTTTATTTCTACGAGATTGGTATCGTCGTGGATTTAAATTATTATGGGAAGAGGAAAATTGTCTACGATTAAAATCTTTAGGTAACAAGACAAAATTTTGTATAAGTCAATTCTGTGACGACACAGCCAAAAATTAATATAAAACAATCTATTTTTATTTTGCAGTTAAAGAATGTGATTAACCACTTGAAAACACTGTATGTGATATTGCTTCAAATAGACAGATTGAAACTCGTGAATTTCATAATATGAATGCAAATAGTATCATTGACTATACAAAGAGATATGACAAGAGTGAAGTTACATTGTACTGCAGGAAATGTGACCCTGACTTTGCAGTCAACCAAGATCAATATACAGTGAATCCAAAGGATTTAACAGCATTAGTGGTTCATGAAAGTTGCCTATACATCGATGAGAAAATCTAAAAGTGATGATTTAAAGACATTGTTGTATATATACATTTTATAAATAAGCGAATTCACAAACAATTTATAAGCACTTTACTCTTAGGGCACTGAAATCAATATAAAATACACTTTTAAGTATATTTTCCACTAGTAAGTCGTTTAGACGTGGATTGTCACCATAGATGTAGAGAAACTGCTTTTAAGTATATCCACGACAACGGAACACAAAATATAGTAGCACAAGGAAGCTACAGCTTTTAGACGTTAGATCCTGCACCCTCTTTCAATTTTGAATGATAGTTTTCCTACTTCTCTCAATATAGTTGCTGATGTGAGGTCTGTAGAATGTATAAGGTAGACCAAGAGGATAAAAAAGTTCGATATTCTTCATTGTTTGCAAGATGCAAAGCCAATGACCCGTCAGCATAGTCGACAAAATGCTATTAACAATAATTAAGGTCTTGTTCGCACTTTGAATTTTCCTAGATAGTCTGAGGGCCGACAATAGGATTTGTAATGGGACATGTATGGATCCATATTAGAAAAACTGATTATTTGACTGGTGTTCATGGCGCCAAGTCTAGTAGAACACTACCTTCGAGAGTGATTTCCTAATAGGTTTCATATTGATTTAGTGAGATCAGTGCAATACTCTCAGCCAATGGGTTGGCAAATGTACACTCTAAGCGCACACTCCCTGTACGTACTATACTCATATCATGCGCACCAGACAAGTCCAATAGACTGGTACCATGTGTTTTAACAAACATTTTTTTGGTTATTCCTTTTTCAAATAGTTGCGAATCATGATCTAGGGTTTGCATGGTCAGCTCATACAATGTTCTATAGGATTTATCAAAAGATAGATTGTAGAGTGGGATACCATTTACTTTGCACACAAGAGATGAAAGTCCAAACATCTCGAATTTATGTGGGCATTCGGTCCATGATCCTATTGCACTGGCGCTCTTTACAAATGCCAATGCCAATTTCGAGGGGATTTTGCAACTGATAAGGGACGACTCAGTAAAAGCAGGTGACCCTATGTCATTATGTCACTGAGTAATGGTTGTATAAGGACCAAGCAGTTTAAGAGTTTATTATATAGATTTTAACTTTTCCACTACTAAAGCAACTGAATTCAGGAAATGTTGTTTGCGCACATGGACTATTGCTGAGGTGAGGGAGAGACTTACATCGGTATTGGCAGCAAGTTCCTTTCTCAATATGAAATTGGATGGTGCAAGCGTCAATTTTATATCCACTTTAACATTGGGCGGCAGCCATTGGGGTATATTAAATATTTCATGATATATTTTTCCAACTAGATGTAACTCACTAGTTGTAGCATTTTTAAGTGCATTTAAACTATCAGTATTAGTAATATATTCATATCAATTGGAGGCACCTCTCAATTCCTTGTATGACTTGGGCGTAATTAACATGAATTGCATATAGCTTGCATAGTTTGAGAGATTATTGCTTGTGCTCACCAGCGTGCCATTGATGTAGACACTAATTTGACGAAATAAATTATGTAGAATACAATTTTCATAGGATATCCCATTGGCCTGAATTGGCATTGTATTATCGGATTTCCGGACTTTCATTTGTAAATCTATAAATGTGGACGATAAATCCATAAAGTAGTCTTCATTGGAATAAATTTGAAAGTGGATATTATCGGAGAGGGGTTGTAGTGGATAAAATTGTTCATAGTATCCATGCTTGAAACTCACATCAACATATTCAGCAGTGAACAGATTCACTGAGGCGGTGATTGAAGGTTGAGAATCCTTATGTGGTAGGTAGGACATCTTAAGAGAAGAAATCAAGTTTCGATCTAACAATTTTCTTCCTGGGCCTTCTGGTTACACTACATATCGGCTTTTTCCTTCTTTTCTTTGACAAAAGGGATGTCTTTCGTTTCCTTCCTGAGTAGAGACTGATGAGTGATGCATTGTTTCTCGACCTTTTTAAACCTTTACCGTTTTGTTTTAATTTCTCGCCAAGGGTTCGTGGGCTGGACCTAAGATTTTCTGTAGCACTTTTTTTAAAATCCTTGCCAGAGCCCCAATCGTATAGTGTAGAGGATGCAAAATCTGTCGCAGCCGGTATAAGATATTTTCTAGCCAGTGGTAGTGAAGAGCGAAACAACTTAGCAAACCAGCTGCCAAGACCATAGCCGGACATTGACGAGTGACCCTTGTAATAGTCCATTCCATTGCCCTGTTGTCTTGGGCCAAGAATATTAACATAGCAGTCAATATCAGGACAAGTGAATACCACTTTTCTATTAGACATCTTGCTATTGAACGAAGGGACGAAAATGACATGTAATCACAGCCAAACCTTTTGAAATTGGTATTGGATCACCCAATTCAGTTCTTAGTGTTAACTGACAGAGTTCCAAATAGGAAGTGTTTACGGGAATATACTGAAGATGCCTTATATTGTAGTGATGAATATGTTCTTGATTGGTTTTTCGTTCAAGAACTCGTAGAAGGGGGACATTTGAATTACCTACCCGAGATGTTTCCACAAATGAGGCGTAGGGAAATACACAAGTGTCTGTGGAGAAGGCAGGCGGGTAGTCAGCAAAAATGAAATTAGTTTTCCGGCATTTTTACCGTTGATTATATTGAGCTTAAAGCCAAAGAACATCCCTTAGATTATCATTGAGAATAACCTTTTCACTGGCAATAGGTTAAATAATGTAAATCTTACTCCCTCCATGGGACATTTGAGTTAAAAATCTCCTTTTTTACGAGCAGAAATTCTTTTATTGATGGTGCAACATAAATCATTCATACAGGTGGGTTCGTCGCAGGGTAATTCAATATATGGATAATCCAAACCAATTGATTTTTTTAATTTGTTCTTGATCACCTGGTGGTGGTGGCCAATCATAGGGTCTAATTTTTATTTCATATTTACGATCTTTTCTCAGGATGTCATAAGTATTTTTGAGAATACAATCGACAAGATCAACTTCATACTTTCCGTCGAATTTGATGGTGGGGGAGAGTTTTGTCCAAAAATTCACTTGTTTTATTCAGATCATTGTAGAGAGGATCAGAAACATTGGACATGAAAGTCACATAGAAATTATTGGGCATTGTTAATATCTTCAGCACTGACCCAAGAATCAAAATTTGAGTTGTATCCTAGCCAGCGAACAAGTAACTGTTTCTTGCCCCTACCAGTACGACTATTTAATATCTTTCTAATTTGGTAAATTTCACTAGTGTTTTTAACTTTTTGCAGTTCATATTCGTAAGAACCACCGAGAATTTCATCATCTTTGGTGTCTCGTGGTTAGTAAGTTATGGGTACAGTATCTAGAATTTTGGATGCTTTAAACAGTTCGGTGCTCCATAAATAATTCCCCTTTTCAAAAAAATTGCTAGTTTTATTAATTCGAACAGTATCACCAACATTGAATTTCTTCTTCTTTTTCTTCTCATTGCCATTGGAGTATTGCTTTAGAAAAGCATCAAATGTATTCTCACTGTAGTGAACATTCCGAGGGCTAGAGTTGGACAGAGATCGATGTGGTCGATGGTTGTATATCTGCATGATTTTATCTAAATCATGAATAAAAGCAGATGTATTTTTCAGTGTACAATATCTTGAAATTAATAGACGAATCGTTCTTATTAATCGTTCGGCCAATGCAGCCTTTATCGGACTATGACTATGATAAAGTGTTGTATTATATTTCAAAAGAACCTTTTGCACACGAGGGTTAACAAATTCACTACCACGATCCGATTGAATTTTTCTATATGAATCCTGCTCAATAATACATTCAATGCCCCGAGCGACTTCAACACCTCTCTTTGATCGCAGCGGAATGGCATAAGCATAGCGACTAAATACACTGATTGCCACCAGAATATATTTGTAGGGTGCATTGTGACGCCGTTGAACTGCGTCTAAAGTTAAAAGATCCATTTGCATTATATGCAGAGGGAAAAAGGCTTTAGTTTGTCGATATTGTTTACTGCGAAGTCTATGATTCCGATGTAGTGTGTAACTCGGTTCATTTTCTAGATACTCTTTTGCTTTTTTCAATGTGGTGCCGGAGACAGCTTTAGAAAGTGTTTTGAGAGAACCTAGACTCCCTGCTTCGAAAGTATTTTCAAAAACACCAGTCGGAATTTCCACACTTTAGAGCGTAATCACAGTTAGCTATTTCCACCCCCCTTGGACATTCTGATGTCTAATTAAATCCTTCTCTGGGTATGACAAGCAGATACAGGTGTCGCGGAATCTGTAGGTCTACTCTTTTCAACTATCGAGTCTTCTTCTTTTTTAAATGGTGTTGTTGGAGGACTATATTCTCTTAGTTTCTTAAGAATTTGCTTATTGCCAATTAGGCTTTTGGGAAAGTTTGATATACTTAGAAAGGTTCACAGACTATCGTCAAAGGATAAAAGCCCTTTACGATTCGTTACCATATGACAAATTAAATAACCTAGATTATAACTTTTTCCCTGAATTATAATTCGTTTCCCTGTGCTGTCGACTTGAACTTGATCACCAGTTTCAAACATAAGATAAGATAATACTCTTTTACTCTGTTTTCGATACGTCAGGGGCAAGAGATTTTCAATTTTCGATGAACTCAAATACAATTTCTTCTACATCAATTTTACAGAATCCGGCTATATTTCAGGTTTAGAGGGTTAAGTGACGGGTCATTCGTGAGAAGCTTTCTGCTTGCCCATGCATTGCAAAGCCTCTTGGAGTAAAAGCACTTTTTTATCATCGGCAATATTCTCATCATTAATGAATTTGTTTAGATTGTCTTCAAAATGTTCAACGGGCGAGAGGACAAGTTCAAATGGTGTCAATTTATAGGGTTTTGCCATCTAGAGAAAACTGTTTACAAGTCCTGCGATTATCGGTAGTAAAAGTGTGAAAAAGCTACCACCTGCTTGAAGGAGCCGTTTTCTTGTTAATTCGTTTCACTCGGTTTTAAAAGACCATGCACGTAAAATGTAACGATGGTTATGCTAACGTATTAAAACAACAACGGGCAGTTTAACCAAGCTCATGGTGAATCATAAAACTAGGAATAACTTTAGAATGATGAAATCAAGGTTAACCCGCGAGCTAAGTTAAACCTTTATAATCAAGGAGATTGAAGTTCCTTGAACTACCAATAAATCCCGCTGTTCATGTAATTTTGTTACTGTCATGATGGCGACTAATAGCCTTTTTTACTATTCACCGGGAGATATACTGTAATTTCATTGTCGAAAATGTCGGTGACTACACGAAGATCCTCGGGCGTGCTCTGATTAAGATCAAAAAAATTGTAACCTTAGGGGTTGCTAGGCGCCTGTGTTTACGCTGACAAAAGAATTTTGGGAGCGCGGGGTTTTTTGTTTTTTTTTTTTTTTATTAGTTAGATATAAAAACGCACGACTCGATTGATAATATAGACAGTACAATTCAAAGCAAGGGTTCGCATACACTTGCTCTGATGAAAAAGATTGTGTAGTACCAGGGCTATGGAAATTTGCTCTTGATGACATCGGACCGTGAACAATTTCAACATTTCCTGTGAGAACTGCTCAATGGATTCAGCTAAATCATCAATAATTAACCACGAGCTCGGTTCAATGCTATTGAAAACATCAAGTCCTTTTATGAATTGTATTGATATGTTTGTGGCAATAGCTTTTATTTTATCATAGGACTCTTGCCAAATACTATAGCAATAGTAGATTTTTTCGGTTTTTCCAAAAACATTTTATCGCAATTTTGAATTATTCTAGCTAAAAGTGTTGTTTTCCCCGACATTGAGGGCCCACACAGAAATAATCTGAAGGGCGTTTTAAATTGATACATGCTGTTGACAACAGTCGGACTCTGACTAACTGTAAATTATATGTGTTCAATGAATAAGTAGTATTTTTCCCATATCTCTATCTATTCCAGAACAACAAAAACAATATTTCATGGCAACATTTATTAAAGCAATATGATAACACTTGTTCAATGTGACACTTGGTCTACATGAAAATTCTATTTGTTCAACATGAACAACGATAACACTTTATAATAAACACTTTTGTACATCAACACTTTTTGTACATCAACACTTTTCTGTACAACACCTTTTGTACAACACTTTTCTATACAACAACAAAATACACTTGGAACTAGCACAGTTGAACATTACAGTGATTGGTGCCCCCCACCCCCCGGGGGCCGGGCGTGGGAAGGGTCCCCCCCCCCCCGGGAGCCACGATGGAAAAACATTAGTTGTCGTCACTGCTACAGGTTAGTGGATGGGTTAGTGGTTAAGGTAGTGAGATTGGGTTATTTAGTTGGTTAGGTTAATTTATGAAAGGTTGAGTGGTGGTGGTTAGTGCTTGGGTTAGATTAGTTAATCCAGACCAAGTTGATTACGATAGTTTACGCATTCAGCTCGGTCTGAAATACGATAGTGACCATGAGGCAGGACACTCACACCATTCTCGAGCACATAGACCTTGTCAGATATACATGACATTGCATTTTTTTCCACTCTCACAGTATAATTTCTATACTGTAGAGAGCGAATTGCAGGCACTTGTGCTCTTGGCACTAGGCTACTTTCTACACAGTCTCTGTACACGCTCATGTTGAAATTGTTCTTTACAAAGTGTGTAGGCACCCCTTTACATGTCTTCTTTTCATCCCCACTATGTGTTTCAACGCAATATACTTTGGGACCCGGGAACACCCCCTGGATATCAAATCACTCCCCGTCTCTGATTTTAATTTTAATAGTTGGTTGGGCGCTTGACGTTTCACCAGCTCGGGGTAGAGGGATGGATTCCAGTTGGTGAAATCCATCTGCGAGCTGATGTGCACCCCATTTTGCAAATCACCCAATAAATCTTCAGTCCCATTTATCTTTAACAGCAGAGAATCTGTATCCCCATAGTAAACTTGAACCTCCCCCTCCCGTGGCCATTGAACCTTGCACACATTGTAAAAGAATGCCAACATGAGCTTCTTTGAAATTTCCAGTACTGAACTACCGCCTGCTATATTCTTGTTCAGTACCACATTTCACTTTCGCCTGTGTAGAAGAACCATGCCGGCCTCTATGCTCGTGAACGATGTAAAATTGAGATCGGCAATAATTCGTGCACACTCTAGAGGGTCAGTCACGACGTCGCAGCGAGATCTGTTGCGTACGATTTCACATATTTTGCCAAACGCTGAATTTAGAATGAGCTTGTACAAGTCCGTTTCTACCTTTGAATTTGCCCTAGAACGTTTATCGACAAAAGTATTGATAAACGTTATCAAATAAGGTTTCTGATTGAATTGCAGGACCCTATGTATTTTGGTGATCTTGAAACCATTTTTCACCATCCAGTGCAAAAGCACATGGTGAACAACGATATTCTCTTTAGGATCCAAATCAGCAATCATTTTTTGTTTAGAGGGGGGCCAGTGCATCCCTATATCTTCAAGCAATGGTCGATGGTAGGGGATCATCGACTCCCTGGTCACTGGTCGATTGATACATGGTAAAACAAAACCTTTGACAGAGTCGTGCAGCACCAGTATAATGTTACTGTCAATTTCAAAGAACCATTCTTGTGGCCCATTGTTCTCAATGGTGTAAATATCGGGGAACTCACAAGGATTCTCAAGCCATTGATAGTTCCCACACGGCAAAGAGTAGTGGTACATTGCCGAGGGGTATAACGAGTTCATGTCCAAGAACACTGCATTTGACTTTACACCAGTGCTTGGTCCGCTTGGATCAGTTAATAAGACGAGGTCCCCGTGAAAAACATACCCTCCCCTCATTGAACGCTCTACAAAAAGGTGTTGATCTACATCGGTGATTAGGCCTATTTCCTCCCTACTAATTTTTAAAATTAAATCCATTACTAAATGTGGTGTAGAAAAATAATATCCTATACCTAACCCGAACTCTGAATAGATCTGGTCCGTATTCTTACAGACTATATCCAACAGAGTAAGAACGTCACTGGCCAAGTACAGTCTACAATAATCCCACCCATTTTTACAATCCCCCTTGGACCACACCTTCTTGGCAAACTCATAATCCTCGGCTATGCATTCACTGTTGGTCAGTGAATTGTAAAAAGCTTCCACTGGAGGTAGGTTCACTTCGCTTAAGCGAGCGCCAGAACAGTAATAATCATATGCATATACACCTTTGCTGGTTAATAAGTCATACATTTCTCGGTCTGGAAATTTCTGTTTAATCAGGGGAAAGATGTCAAAACTGTCACTTGTATCCACATTATTTAGGTGTCCCCATGACTTGGGGAAAAACCAAAAAGACTATAAGGACAAGATTTCATTCATGCCCGCGCGCCAATTATCTAATACTATATCTTTAAACTCAATACGAAATAAATTCTCAGCCGATTTGAGGATGATATTGTAGGTAAATGAATTATTCACCCATGGGCTGTCTGCTCCCCCTCCCTCCCTGTGCATTCGTGCCAGTGCCGGTAAAATAAATTTCAAGTCATAGTAAGAGATATAAATAAAAACAGGGATAAAAAAATGTTGTATAACGTTTAAATTACAAGATTGATGTGTTAGCCCCCTAAAATTACTACCCCCAGATGATATTTCCTTCCACAAGTGATCATGGTCTCTGACTTTCCCCTCCCCCCTCTTTTCCCATTAGTCCCCTTATCCTCCTCTACAAACTCCCCCTTACAAACCCACCCTATTTTTTATTTTTAATCGCGAGACGATCCTCTGCAGACCGCACCATTTGATAATAGGTATTTCCCAAACGAAAAATAGCGCCATTAACCGTGCCAATCAGTTTAGTCAGTGCCTTGACCATGCACTCATTCTTATCCAATATCTCCACTATTTCTAACAACCCCATGGTGTTAGAATTGTCTCTTTGTGCAGGTGCATAGGACACTGCACTGGCCGGGTGTTCTTTGATACGGTTTGGATATTGGGGGTCATTCACCTTCACCAGCTTAGCCTCACAGTCCAAAGATATTTTGTCGCACTGGAGGAGAGTGTTTTGGAAATTTTTGAAGCATAGAATGGTTCAATCCCCTGAAATTGTCTCCGCTGTCTGGTATCTGTGCTGTCTACAATGCCTCATGTGAGGTTGGAGCTTTAATTAAGTTCAAAATCGAGAGAGGCAGACCGGGCAGTCAAAAAAGACCCCCCGCCACGTTTGACCCTCCCCCAGAAAACTGATAATTTCAGTGAAAGGGTTGAAATGGCAGGTTTTGTTTGGGTGACTATGTGGTGTAGAAAACAAACATAACCAGGGTTTAAACAAATCAACTGAGGGGCCCCTTACGGGGAAATACGACCCCTTCCATTTAAAGCTAGCTCCATCTTTAAATTCAGTGTTATACTTAACCACTGTAACGCCAATATTTAAGTGGACATTGTCCCTTTCGGACATATCAATAGATTGTAGTGTTACTGGATATTTTCCTACTAGAAAAGAGAATTCTACAATTTGGACATGGGACGCTTCCTTCCCATGTACAGCCCAGTGATCTAAATTCTTCTTAGTTGCATCCCGAGCTAGAGGCTCGAATGCTGAGATGATGAAAACATACTTGATACACTTTTGATCTGTTTCAAAACAGATCTTCTGGACATCTTGGCACCCATCTAGATCTGGATTTCATTTTAAAACTATATCCTTTTCATTTACCCCACCTGCCCCCCCTCTTAAAACAAAATAAGTCTTAATTTTAAAAAAATTTAAACTTAAATTTTAAATAAATAAAACTACAGACCCACTCCCATTTTCGTCATAGTTCTCGAGAGGCGCTATAATTTGTCCTACCCACTCACTAAAAACACCCTCAAAATTCTCTAAATTTGGATAAATTACGTGCATCTCGGAATGTTTAAAATAATAGTAAACCTTGTTTTTCCCCTCGTTCAAATAAAAAACCTTTAAAACAATAGAAACCTTAATTGAATTCCTACCCCCCCCACAATTGACTTGGGTTCTGCCGGCGTGCACGGATTTTATCTAAATAGGCATGCACAATCTCTACAGGATCAAAAACAAAATTTCCCCCCATAAGTGTATTAAAGGGATCCCCAAACGTTGCAGTGAAAACAACTATATTATTTAATATTGTATTGGATAATTGAAAATCGGGGAAAGATGTACCCCCTCCCCCAAGTTGTTCAACAATATTTGGACTATGTTCCAATTCATTCGTTTGAAGTGGAAGTGGGTAATCAGTGGGGGATAGAGGAGGGTTCCCAGTGAAATCCTTTAAAAGCTGTAAAGTGTTCGGTCTCAAGTCTACAAGCTCAACTGTGCTAGGATCTACATTAAAAAAATCATTTAAATACTCGTCGATATTAGCGGGTACTTCAATAGAGTTGTTCCATGTTTTGTTGTCTTGAAACTCCACTGCCTCCTCTTCCCCTTCTTCACTGGACTGCGAATATGGGACCAATGCACCAACCTATAAATTAAAAATAGCTTATTTTCAATGTGCCATCCCTACTGTTAAAATTTTGATTATTATTGCTTAAAAGCATTTATTTAATTAAAATTAATATAATATAATATATGACATAGAAGTTTTTTTTTTTTTTTTTTCGCGGCGCATCCAGAGGTGCTTTCCCGCGACGCATCCCTGTGGCGCAACCATGTGGCGCACCCCTTGCGATGCTTCTCGGACCTGTAGTGCATCCCATGGCACACCCCCACAGCTCTTCCCAGTCCCCTTTACATAATGCCCATCAAAAGTTGAAATATTTCTAATTCCATATTTCTAATTCTCGCGCTAGTGTTCCAGGATGTAACCGTCAAGTCGTTTTCCCCCTCAATAAAATCTTGGCCCGATAAAAATATTCAATGTAAATTAGAATATCAATATGTGGCAGATGGAATAATCTCTCTTAAAACTTTGTGAATGGAATAGAATTTCAAAGACGGTGAGCATTAGCAGTAAATGACTGCGCTTTTTAAGCGACCAAAAAGATTCGAGGGCAACTAGGCTCCCCCCTTTTCAGCAATTTCATAAATAGCAATCATTATTTGGTGGTATAACTTGTTTCGCTCTTATATAGAATTCCAATTTCCCAAAAATCTAACGCTAATTTGCAGACAATTCACAGCTAATATTCTTGGTCAAACAATAGAATTATGTTAAAAGCATTGAAAGCTTAGACTTGGTGCCCTAACCACTAACCACTAATGATAGAGCAGAACCGAAAAAGGGGTGAAACAGATCTATGTATATGCTTGTACGTAGACCTTATGTCAAAACATAGCGGTTTAATGTCTAATAATTGACAAAAGTCGGCAGAAACTTTAGCTAGAAATACAGAAGGAATTCAACGAAAAATTATTTCTTTTTGCGAGAATTTGGGTTTGTAAGACAATGGGAGGGGGGTTGAGGGTAAAAAGAATAAATTTGCGTTTTCCATTGATTGTAAAGATTGTATGGTGGTTAGGTTTGTTGGGGGGGGGGGGGTGGTTAATATCTTGTTGGGGGGAGATAAGTTTATATTGGAATTGAAAAAGAAAAAACATTGGAAGAAATAGATAGGTAGGAAAAAAATGCTTTCATTTGCATAATCCACCTGCACTTGGGTGCCAGAAGGGCCAGGTAACGTGTGTTGGAGGGTAACCTCCTGACCTAGCGTCGATGGGGCAGCTATTAGAGGTCCAAGGAGAGCGGATGTGCAAATGATGTCATTAATTTCTTGTACAGGAGCTGTGACTTGTGCAGCCAAGACAGGGGCTGGTACAGACGGCTGCACTTGGGCAGGCAGTGTGGAGCTGGGAGGTTTTGGCCGACGAGCATATTGTATAACTGAGGCTCGATTAAGAGTGGCTTGCATAGATGGCTGCACTTGGGCAGGCAGCGTGGAGCTGGGGGGTTTTGCCCAGCGACCATATTGCATGACAGTAGCCTTCGCAGGGGGCGCATTATTAGCCCTCGCTTTCTTAGTGGGTGGCGGCGACGAGCATTCTTCGCTATTTGCGCCAGCCATAGCTCTCATCAATGTAGGGTCCGCAAATTCTTCATAATTTGCCTTAAAGAAGAGAAAAAAAATCAAATCAAAATAATTCCCCCCTTTTTACAGAAAGAAAATTATTAACCATAATTTTGTTTAGAAAAGTATTTATCTCATTTTAGTAAAGCAAAAAACCCATATTCTCTCCCCCCTAAATTTAGGAAAATTAACCCACCCTATGTCTACCCTCTCATTGAGTTAATCGTGCGTTTTTTCAAGCGTAATGTAGATCAACAAAGAATGTATCTTACTACCTTTTATTCAAATGTTATAGCTAAAATCACTAAATGACGAAGAAGCAATTAAGGTAAGAAACAATTATCTTTTCTATTTTGTCACTATTAAAAGTGCTAACCCCCTCCCCCAAAAAAAATCCTGGATTCAAGCCCGGGAATTTAAAATGAACATTATTGAAAGCTTAAAAAAAATTAAAAACATGACTAAAGACGCAACGCATATATTTACACATTAGTTTTATTGTCAATGTGTGTACATTTCTACACACCGAATCCCCCCTTACTTTTAATGAGAAGAAATAGTTTGTTTTCAGGTTACACCGATGGCGGTAGAATTTAAGGCATTGCCCTCCCCCTTTTACATCCTTTACTTTACAGCAAATATGTTAGTAGTTCGGCATTGCCAGCTCCTCCCTTTTAGATACGTTCCTACATATATTGTTAGCAATTATTTTGTTTATAATCCATTTCACCGGTTCTCCGGCAAATATAAGGTTAAGAATCCACAAGCTTAATAAACAATTTCTTTTTGCCTAAAATCGTTTTAATTTGATACAAAGGGAAACAAATCCTTTTGGATCTGTGAAACCTTTGGGCTAGAGCGCTATCGTAAGCAAAACCGGAAGAGGGGTGACAAAGTAATTATAACCTTGCGGAAATGTATTGTCAAGTTAGCGGCTTAATAACAATAGCGAGGAATGTCACAGAGAAAGGCTAAATTTAACGAAAAGGTATTTCTATTTGCGCTGGTTAGGTTTTGAGGGTAAAAGGAATATATTTACGTTTTGCATTGAGTATAAAGATTGTATGGTTTGTTGGGGGGGGGAGTTTTGAGGGTAAAGGAATATATTTACGTTTTCCATTGAGTATAAAGATTGTATGGTTTGTTGGGGGGGGGGTTGAGGGTAAAGGAATATATTTACGATTTGCATTGATTATAAAGATTCTATGGTGGTTAGGTTTGTTGGGGGGGGGGGTTTGATGGTAAAGGAACATATTTACGTTTTGCATTGAGTATAAAGATTGTATGGTTTGTGGGGGGGGGGGGTACTTAATTAAATATAATAGAGGGTGATCAAGGAAAATTAGTTTGAAAATAAAAAATGTACTTACATTGCTAATTGCGGCTGCCAAGGCCTCAAACTCATCAATTATGCTAATTGTTCTATCCATTGTGTCACAATACTTTCTGATAATTGAATCACATTGCATGCCCGCTATATACGAAATCTCAAGGTGAAATTGTTATGTAAACAAAGTCCTCTGATTGGCTGAGAAGGAAACACGTGATCTAACTGTTTCCTGGAAACACATAACATTTGGCTCGGAAACAACAGATCAATTGACCTTGACCCCCATCAGACTCAATAATACATGAACGTGACAAAGTTCCTGTTTTTTCCATTCTCACTGTCAAAGACCATAAAAACATCAAATAAATCGACCCACACACATAACCATCCATGAAACCAAACATAAATGTGATAAAGTTCCTGTTTTTTCATTCTCACTGACAAAAACCATAAAACCATCCATAAATGTGACAATATTCCTGTTTTTCAAATTCTCACTGACAACAAACAGACATAAACTATTTAAAAAAGTTGTAGGTGGCAGCAGGGGTGAGGGACAGGAATTATAGGGTCACCTCTACTAACGCTTGTTTTTTTATTGTTGTTTTTAGTACGTATATGTTATTACGTATATGAGGGGGTTCTCCCCTTAGTCAGTTCCACGCTCTTTACGTTAAAAGTTAAAAAAAAATTGATTCACAAACCCCTGAATCACAAAGGCCGTTTAATTAGAATAGATAGCTCTTTTGAAAGCACTAAAAAAAACTGTAGCGTAAAGAGCGAGGTATTGACTTGGGAGAGAACCCCCTCAAACATGTTATAATTTCTGTTCGTTTTAAGTTATAATGTTGCTTCTTACTTTCAGTTGAAAAAACTTGTTTTTTTTTATTTAATTTCTGATCGTTTTTTAAATAATGCTTGGAATTCCGGCGCCCCCTTCATAGACATGTCCCTTAACCCAAAGAAATAGCCTCCACGGAAAGATTCTCCAGAGTAATCCCCTCCTCTAGCCCCCCCCCTCCAGAAAAAAATTCTTCCTGAAAATGTCTCTATACTTCCCAATAACCAATAAATAATGCTGGCAAGTCCGGCGCCCCCTTCATGGCAATTTCCCTTCCCCCATGAAAACTTTCTTCAAGGAGAGATCCTCCAACATTACCCCCCGACCCACCCCCACCCCCCACTACCAGAAAAAAACCCTCCTGAAAACTTCTGTATGCTTCCCAATTACCAATACTATATGTTAACATTGTATAAAGTTCATAGCTTTTAACCCTCTCCCTGGGGACTTCGGGGGATTAAGTCATCCTAAAAAATATATTTATCATATTTTCGACCATGCTGAACAAAATGACTATCTCAAGATTTTGATCGGGTGACTTTGGGAAAAAAATAAGCGTGGGAGGGGGCCTAGTTGCCCTTCATTTTTTTTGGCACTAAAAAGAGCACTAGAACTTTTAATTTCCGTTCGACTGAGTCCTCCTACGATATTCTAGGACCACTGGGTCGTTAAGATCACCCCTGAATACGAACCAACCAAAAAAACAAATAAACACGCATCCGTGATCGTTCTTCTGGCAAAAAATACAAAATTCCACATTTTTGTAGATAGGAGCTTGAAACCTCTACAGTAGGGTTCTCTGATACGCTGAATATGATGGTGTGATTTTCATTAAGGTTTCATAACTGTATCTATTGGTATCAAAAACCCATTTTCTAGAGTTTCGGTTACTATTGAGCCGGGTCGCTCCTTACTTACCACGAACTGTTTTATAAGACTGTTCCTAAATATTCGATGCAAAATCTTAAAATTTTGGGATCCCAAACGTAAGTGACGGGATATCTATGACTTTGCACAATTTGTCCGTCTGTAAGCATGATAACTCTCGAAGGGGTAGGCCTATAGATGTTTCGGTCAAACTTGGTGTGAGGATTCTTTGGGTCAAAGTACAGGTCAGTTTCGTAGATGGGCTATGTAGCTCTATATCTAGGGGTGGGGGTTAGTTGAAGATATTTTAAAAGTAAATAACATAGTCGATTTAGAGGTGTAGGGAGATATGCTGAATCCATATCTGAAACTAGTTTTCTCGCTGGACAAATAGTTCGCCCGGAATCCAGCCAAAACCGGAAAAATGATTAACAGTAAAAGTTGTATCTGTAGTTTATTAGAGGTTCAATGTAGGGGTAAGGACACATACTGAATTCGTTTTCGACCGTTATTTTCTTCCCGGAAAAGTATTATGCCCGGAATGCGTCCGAAACTGGAAATCTGGAAGAAATAAAAATGTGTCTGGAAGTCGATTACAGATTCGGTACAGGGGTAAAGATACATGCTAAATCTGTATCTGAAGTTTTTTGGGCCGGACAAGTAGTTCGCTCAGAATCCTGCCAAAACCAGAAATTTGGTAAAACGAAAACAAAATCGGAAGTATAAGGGGTAAGGAGACATACTGCATTCGTTTTTAACCAGAAATTTAGCGTACTAGAAATAAAAGTTTGTTATGAAGTCGATTATAAATTCGAAAAAGAGTAAAATTGCAATCTGAATCCATACTTGCTCATCTGTCACTTTATATTTTTGCTGGACAATTAGTTTGCCCGGAATCCGGCCAAAATTGGCAAAAATATTTTTCTGATGTTAATTAAAGTTTCAATACAGGGGTAATGAAACACGCTGAATCTGTTTTTGAACTTTATTTTCCTGCCGGACAAGTAGTTCGCACGGAATTGCTAATATCGGGAATTCAGTAAAAGTAAAAGATTTTTCTAAATTCGATTGTCGACTGGAGATGATATTTAGGCGTAAACATAGCTGCTGAATCCATATCTGAACTTGGTCTTCTCGGCAGAATAGCCGTTTGGTCGTAATCCGTCGAAAACCCCATTTCGGTATCATTTTTTTTTTACATTTCCAAGCGGTTGATTAGGGATAAATGCTAATATGCTTACGGGTCTAGCGAAGACCTGAAATCTACAAACCCGATTGTCTGGACCAAGAAGTCCAATAAATATTCCATTTTTGGGATCCCATCAAAATCTTTGGTCTTGTTTTTACTTCGACAATACGCCTATTTTTATTTTGCTTTTAAATCCCACCTCCTCTCCTCTCAGTGACAACAAATTTACTTTAAGCAACAAATCTAATTCTTAACTTTTATGCATCACCTACACTTTTTTAAATATCAATTAGCAGCCAAACTGGACACACAATAAGTCACCATACACTACCTAAAACTTTTTCATTATAAAAAACTTGCCTTAGCCGTAGAAAAGGGTGTCGTTCCCCCCACAGGAAACTCTTTTTACGGTGGCTATCTCTTACCAACTCATAAAACTTTTCCAAATAGTGACCCGTCTTGTCCCCCCCCCCCAAAAAAGGAACTAATCAAACTATTAAATTTAATAACAATAACAAAACCTAAAGAAAGATTTCTATCATTATAACTTTCTTTAACACAAGAAACCACCATAATATATACGCAAAAAAAAAAAAAAACATCGAAGAAAGTTACAATGAAAACACTTTTAAAATTTACCTTTTCTTCTTTTCACTTTAAAAATAAATTTGGCTGCTATTTAACGACAATGCACCTTAAGACCAAGGCAAAGTACTAAATTTATGTTTGGGGACGTTTCGCCATGTGGGCGTTTGCCAAGAGGAAATTATGTTATGGGGACATCTCCACGGAAAGTTTCGCAGATAAGCCGAGTTTGTAACAATGTTTTACTAGAGTCGTAGCCAAAAACTTACCTTCCGACTTAAATGAGCTATTCCAGCGTCTTCAGAACCACCCCTGCCCTGAGAAACAAATTCTGGGTACTTGGCCAAATCTTCCTTGTCCTTTTCAAGCGCTGTATCCACCTCAACCTCAGACTCGTTTTGTAATCGAGCTTTTTTCACTGTCCTAGATACACTTGCTTCAAAGGGGTTTCGCGGGGCTCCTGTCATTTGAATTCTGATTAATTTTCGATTGTGTTTAGAAATTTCATGCCATCTTTTCCACTCGTACTCAAAGTTTGACCCACAGTCCATGCACGTAACCTTGTCTCTCACTTTCGGTTGATTCATGTTATCCAGTCAGACTTCACTTTAACAACTAGCCTACAATAATGTTGACAGCCTGAATCTGAACGACCTATCTGAGACAGACACAAATTATATGCGAGTAAGAACAGGTTTTGAAACAAAGCGAGTTGCTACCAGTCCAGTCCCTTTAGGACAAAAATTATATGCGAATAAGAACAGGTTTTGAAACAAAGCGAGTTGCTGCCAGTCCAGTCCCTTTGGGAATCATTTCACCAGAGACCTAACGGGGTTATTAAACCTGTTTTAATTTAAACGACCTTGTCTTTGAGTGAAAGTCTTTCCAGGAGGAAGAAAAATGACTCAAACTGTCACTGACTGAGATGAGCGCCCGGGACCTGGATGAGGCCAAAATAAACGACTGATAAAACTTAGCAAGAGGCAGTGAGGGTGTATCAACCCCCTCACCCCCCCCCCCCCGTTGAGCCACCCCTGCGTGGTAAACGGTGGTACAGGAGATCGCTTATAGGAGTTATGGTGGTGGAAATACTTGTAAATAATAGCCCTTAAAATTTCATGCTCTTCCATTTAAGTTTTCAATTTTTTCGTATGAAAGTAACTTGTAATTTGGCTCATAACCTTTGTGCTAAACATCAAGTTATTTTTTTACCTAGCTCACGAGCAATTTTTTTCGAAAGTACAACACACGAGAACAAAATTTCCTTGCTACCTTGGCCTTCTGTCCGAAATTGTGAAACTTCTCCAGCTACAACCAATCCTCTTTTGCATAAGTGTATTATGCTTTGTTTCCTGTATTTACATTTAATTCTTTGAAACCATCGCCCAATGACTAGTGGGCCTAGAACTGAACCATGTCCAATGCCTATTTGAATAAAGAAAATTCTAAGATCCAAAATACCCCCTTTGTCTGATGGCTGAACTTTCATTGCGTTTAGTTTCTGCAGGAGCTACAAACCTATATAGAACGCGCTTCTAATCGACATTTTTATTTATAAAATTCCGAAAACCATGAGATTTCCCCCAAAATTTTGTCTGCTTTTATTAATATCCCATGTACTTACGTTGCACGTGGGAGATGAATCGATTCCTCTCCCAAGTGAAGTGATTTATTTCTTCGATCAACACTTTATTTTCTTTCTCAAGGGAATTTATTTCGCTTTTCAATTTCTCTAAATACACCTTGTTTCTCTTCCTGTATTCCCTAGCAGCTTCTCTATTTTTATTTTTTTTATGATTAGTACATTTATTCTGGTTGGTTTTTCTGGTGAGATTCGTTGCTATATCATATCTACGGTTTTTTATAGGAGAAGTGTCATCAATGCGATCATGAATTATCCAAAAGTCTCTAGAAGACTCAGGTTCAACGGTACTTCCTTCCGAGTTCTGGAATTCATTTATTCTAGTTATCTTGCAAGCACCGTCCACACTTTCATCTTCAAAATTAAATCGGAAACTAAAAGTTGTGTTTGATGACATCGATCGTCCCTTTTTGTCTTGTTTCCCCTGTCTTAAGTTACTCGACAATTGGTCGATCATGAAGTCTGTTCCTCTTGTAGCACTGCTTTTAGAATTCATGGTATTCATTATTTAATGCTCTGAGTTCAGATACTGTAATATGCCAAAGAATTCTTTAGTAATTGAAAAATCTGGTCTAATTTTATTTACCTCATCGGAAATTAATAAATAAAAGTAGATCTAACGTTTTTTATGTTACGGATCATTTTCCAATTCATTTTCTTTTTTCTACACTTTAAGCAAGGTATAAAAGCGATTTTATTTTTAAATAATAGCTATTGAGCCGTCATGATGATGTCATTGATAGGAATACTGCCTAGCATGTATGATTTGAAACAAGATTCTTTGACGTCCTAAACCCTATTTTTGTCAGGGTTTTAGCGTTCAAAGCAAGTAAAATGTCTTTTCTCGTGTTCATGACGAATAAAAAAAATATACTGGAAATGAAGTAAGAAGTTACAAATAAACTATGATTCTCAATTACAAATCCGTAACTTAAACGGTAATTCCCAATTACCGATCAAATTTAACAAAGTTCCCAGTGTTTTTGTTGCTTCTTCCTGAATTGCGATGGCGTAACCAAGAGCTCAGCACAACCGGATTTGTGGAAAAGCTATATTATCTAAAGAGGGTCTCAAATATATCATGCTTCAATTTTCAAAATACCATGCTCATAGATAGGAATTTTAGGGACTTTTGGGAGAGCTAAGCGGCTTTCTGCATAAAAAAGGACTTGAAAGGGACTTTAGCAAAAAAAGGTACTTTAGAGAATTTTAGGGGCTAATTCGAAACCCTGCGTTACTTGACGCAAATGAGCAGCGCCAATCGACTCAAAATAACATTCAGCCTTAAACGTTGCATGTAACTCTATTCACTGTTGTTGGTTAATAATTATAAAAAACTTTTTCCACAAAATAAGTTTTTCAAAGAAAAGTAAAGAACTCCATTAAACAAAAACTGAGCAAAAACAAAATCAAATACTCTATCAAGCATGAAACTACCACAAATCAGCATCGACAAATTAATGAAACCCAAAACAAACAGAAATTACAATAATTAAACAAAGCAAACTCAAAACGAGCAAAAATTAACATAAGTTAGGTGCAAAACCCCTATGCCTTCCCAAGGCCAGAACAAAATTTGCACTTAAATTAAAAAATATAAATCTTTTTACTTCTATAACTTCAATCAGTCAAGTAATATAAACATTTTGATTACTAAATATCAGTATATGTATATTAAACTGACAATGCACATTCATTTGTATTTTTTCAGTAAAGTGCAAATTTTGTTGTGGCCTTGGGAAGGTATTGGGGTTTTGCGCCCAACTTATGTTAATTTCTGCTCGTTTTGAGTTTGATTTGGTTAATTAGTATAATTTCTGTTTGTTCTGAGTTTCATTTATTTGTCGACACTGATTTGTGGTAGTTTTACGCTTGGTAAATTATTTGATTTTTTTTGCTCATTTTTTGTTTAATGGAGTTCTTTACTTTTCGTTGAAAAACCTATTATGTGGAAAATGTTTTTCAATTAATTTCTGTTCGTTTTATATTGACATAGTCTTTTCAAGGAAAAAGAAAATAATACTTTAAATCTTTTCTTTTTTTAAGACTTTATAGTTTGGCCTGCTATTTGTATGCTGGAGAAAAATTTTCATCAATTTTTAACAACATACAACCTTTTTAAAATCTGGACACAAATAGTACTGTTTAATTTAGTTTCATACCTCCTCTAGTTGACCTGAAATGGAAAACTTGATACCGTTCGCAAAAAAAATCTTTTTAATTTATTTGATAGCTTGGATACACTTACGCTATTTTGATTTGGTTAAATTTTAAGAGCAGAAATAGGAGGGTTTATGTGAGAGGGTGGGATTTGAAGGGGGATAAGTTGCCCTCAAATAAATTTCGACTATTAAAAAGGGCATCAGCCCTTTCTATTTTCAATCGAATAAGCCCTTTTCGAAGTTCCCACGACAAATCCATCGATACGAATTGCTCTGGTCTTAACAACAACAACAGCAACAAAAAATAATACATTATACCCACTTCGATCTTTACTATAAAAATGTCAAGATTTCCATTCACTATCGACTTTTAAAAAGGGCACTAGTTCTTTTGATTTCCAATTGAATGAGCCCCTTTGGAAACAAAAACGATTTCTAGAACACCTTATATGCCCCAATGGCGTAAATTAGAGCCCTTAATCTAAGGTCTGTTAGGGTGGTTGTCATCCTCTAAGACCAAATTTCCAGAGCTTTCAACTACGTTAAACAACATTGCTATCTCAAAATTTTGTTTGGATGTGTTTGGGAAAATGGTGGGCGTGACAGGGGTGGTAGTCGCTCTCCAATCCATTTCAACTATTAAAAATGGCCCTACCCCTTTCAATTCCAAATCAAATTAACCCTTTTGAATTTTCTACGACAAAACTTTCAATAAGAAACATATATGCCCCCAGGGCATAACTTACAACCCTTGCCCTTAGTGCTGGGGGGGATGTCATTTTCAAAGACCCAATTTCCAAAACTTTCTACTACGTTTAACAAAATGACTATCTGAAGATTTTGATTGGATGTGTTTGGAGGAATGGTAGGTGTGATAGGGGGGTTAGTTACCTTCCAATCACTTTCGACTATTACAAAGGGCACTAGCCATTTCAATTTCAAATTGAATGAGCCCCTTTTGAAGTTTTACGATAACTGTATCTATAAAAACCTTATATGTCCCCAGGGCAGAACTTAAAACCTTTGCCCTTGGGGCTCTGGTGGGTTTGTTATCCTTAAATACATAATTTCTAGAACTTTCAACTACTTTGAACAAAAGGGCTATCTCTAAACTTTGATTAAATGTTTTTTGGAAATGGTGAGCGTAAAAGGGGGATTAATTACTCTTCACTCACTTTCGTCTATTAAAAAAGGCAATTTCAATTTCCAATTAAACGAGCCCTTTTGGAAACTTTTATAGCAACTTTCTATATAAACTTTATTTGTCCCCAGGGCAGAACTTACAACCCTTGCACTGAGGGCACTGAGGGGTCTATCATCCTTAAAGACCTAATTTTAAGAACTTTCAACTACGTTGAACCAAATGGATATCTCAAAATTTTGATTGGATGTGTTTGGGAAAACGGTGGGCGTGAGAGAGGCGTTAGTCACTATCCAATCACTTTCAACTATTAAAAAGGCACTAGCCCTCTCAATTTCCAATTGAATGAGCCCTTTTAAGTTTTATGCTTTCAATTAAAACCTTATACGCCCCCAGGGCATAACTTAAAAACCTTGCCTTGAGGGCTGTGGGGGGGGTTTCATCCTTAAAGACCTAATTTCCAAAACTTTCAACTACGTTGAATAAAATGGCTGTCTAAGATATTGAATGGATGTCTTTGGAGAAAAGATGGGCGTGAGAGAGGGGTTAGTTTGCTTCAAATCGCTTTTGACTATTGAAAAGGGAACTAGCCATTTTAATTTCCAATCGAATGAGGCCTTTCTCAAGTTTCTACGACAAAGATTTCAATGGAAACCTTATATTCCCCCAGGTCATAGCTTATAACTCTTGCCTTGAACACTTTGGGGGGAGTGTCCTGCTCAAAGGTATAATTTCCGGAACTTTGAACTCCGTGGAACAAAATGGCAATTTCAAAATCTTTATTGGATGTGTTTGGGGAAATGGTGGGCGTGGAGGGTGTGTTAGTTGCTTTCCAATCACTTTCGAATATTAAAAAGGGCACTAGCAATTTCAATTTCCAATCGAATGAGCCCGTCCGTTTCTGTTATAGGGGTTTTGTACCCAAATTTTATTAAATTCAGCTAAATCATCAATAATCATCCACGAGTTTTGTGCGATAGAACGTCAAGTATTCAAATGAATTCTATGCCTGGAGCAATACTCTTTATTTTATCATAGGACTCTTGTCATAGAATATAGCAATAAAAGATATTTTTTGGGTTCTTTAAAAACATTTTTCACAATTTTGAACTATTTTCGTTAATAGTGTTGTTTGGCCAGACATTGATGGTCCACAAAGAAATGATCTGAATGGTAATTTAAATTGATACCTACTCCACCAATTTCAAAATACAACTAACCAAACCTAACCACAATCTGTTGAATAAATATGCATGAAATAGAAAATACAGGTTTTCTTTAATAGAAACAAATACACTACACATTTTTGAAGTCAATATATTTACAAAGAAATTTAAATACAATGTATTTACATAGGCAATTAATATATATTTACCTAATCGCTAAAAATATTTAAAAAACACTAAAAAGCACCATCTCTTATTTTCGGGGTTGGCCAATGCGGCATGTCGAAGGCCGGACCAGAAGGCACAGCACCCACTGCGGTTGGGGAAGGCCGGTTACGGGTCTGGGGGTGGCGGCAAGATGAGAAACACAATGTAAATTAAAATAATGTATTGCACAAAAAAATAATTACTTAAAATATATCACTTAAAATAAAAACATTTAAAATGACTAGTAAAACACAACTAGAAAAACACAAGAAAATACACACTGCTGAGCTTAAGAGAACGGGAAAAATGGCCCTCCCCCTTCCATCCACGAGCTAGAGGGCTTTCTCAAGACCGATTTATTTTCTATAATCAATCAAATCAATTCGATCTGAAGTAAGGTAATGACCGTATGGTTGTACCCTAACACCATCCGCGCGTACATTGGCTGTGTCCAATATGTCAGACATGGCATTTTTACTCAAACTGTGAAGTTTTTATATTTTAAAGAGCGAATGCCGATAACCTTCGCTCTTGGAACTAAATTATTTTCTATACAGCTCCTGTAGTCACTCATATTGAAATTCTCTTTTACATAGTGTGAAGGCACCCCTTGCAGACTTGTTTGGTAACCTCATTGTGCGTTTTGACACAATAAACCTTCGGACAAGGAAACACGTGTTTGGATACCAAGTTGCTCCCCGTCTCGGATTTTAACTTTCAGAACTTATTTGGGGCCTGACGCTTCACTAGCTCCAGATAAACGAACTCAACCCAGTTATTAAAGTCTATTCGGGAGCTAATTTGTGTACCATTTTTCAAATCGTGCAACAGATTCTATGTTTTAACTTTCAACAGGAGTCAATCAGTGTCTCCATAATACACTTGAGCTTCCCCCTCTCCCGGCCATTGGAGCTTACACACAGTTAAAAAACTCAAAAATGAGTTTCTTTGACATTTCTAATATGGCACTGCCAGCGGCAATGTTTTTATTTAATTTTAATCTTCTTTTTTTTCTATGTAAAAGGATCATATTGGAGTATACCATCGTGAAGGATGTGAAATTCGGATTTGCAATGATTCAGACACATTCTTTTGGGTCGGTCACAACGTCACAATGGCTCCTATTGCGGACACCCTCACACATCTTACCAAAGGCCGAATTTAAAATAAGTTCAAAGATCTCTTTTTTGACCTTAGTTTTCACTTCAGATCGTTTCTTGACAAAAGTTTCAACAAACGTCTTTATGTAAGGTTTTTATTCGAATTGGAGGACTTTATAAATCTTTGTGACATTGAAACCGTTGGTCAGTATCCACCGGGAAAAAACGTTATGTACAGCAATATTTCGTTTCGGATAAAGGTTGACAATAAACTTTTTTTTTTAAGATGCCCAAAGCATACCCCGATCCTTTACCAAAGATAAATTATAGGGACTCAAAGAGTCCCTAGGCACCAGTCTATTTATGCACGGGAAAACAAAGTACTTTGCCGAGTCATGACGTTCCAAAGGTATTTTACCATCAATTAAGAATAACTATCCTTGTGGTCCATTCTCCTCAACAGTGTAAATGTTGAGGGAATTTTGAGCAGAAAAATCGTCCAGCCATTGGTAATTCCTACACGGTAAATAAAAGTGGGATATTGTCGATGGATAAAGAAAGTTCACATCCAAGAAAAAGGCATTTGAATTGGCCCTGGTGCGTTGTCCAGTCGGGGTTAGTTTCAAGGATACGATCCTCGTGAAAAATACTCTCCCCGCATGAATCTCTCAACAAATAAGCACTGATCTAGGTCGGTTATCAAACCTATTTTAGCATCACTAATTTTTAGATTTAAATCCATCACCGGATGAGGAGTTGAAAAATAATACCCTATATCCAGTCAAAATTCTTCGTAAATTTTATCCGTGTTTTGTACAGAAAATATCCAACAATGAAAATACATCACTTTCCAGGTACGTTTTTACAATACACCTCCCCATTTATACACCCTTCCTTAGCCCAAACCCTCCTAGTAAATTCATGTAGCCTCGAGGCGGACTTGTAGTACTCGTACGGGATTATGTCCTCACACGTTAATAAATCATACATTTCATCATCTGGAAAGCTCTGTTTAAGGAGGGTAAAACTATTAAAATCATCACTGTTTGTGCTTGAATGAATTGACTTAAAGATTTGGGGAAGAAGCTATAGGAGTATAATAACGGATTTTACTCAAATATGTATTATTATCTTCAATTGTTTTCTATTTTAATTATAAGACTACGAACTTCTCAGATGATTTGGGGATGATGTTATATGAAAAAAAACATCTGCCCATGGCCCATATACAAGTTCACCTTTCTGCAGACGTTCCAACGCTGGTAATATGAATTTCAAATCGTAGTTGGAATTTTGCATGTAAACCGGTAGAAAGTATTGATGCTTAACATTTATACTAGACTTTTTATTCGCAACCCCCTTAAAGTTACTTTCTCCCGATAAAATAGGAGCGCCTAAATGGTCATGATCGCGGACTTTCGCATCCCCACTACCTTTAAGGATTTTTTTCTTGCAAACCCAACATATATCTCTATTTTTTATGGCCAACTCGTTCTCTGGTGATAGAGTAATTGGATAATGTGTGCTGCGCAGCCGTGAAATTGCCTTATTAGTTGTTATAATAAGCACAACCATAGCTCTGCCTACACAATCTTTCCCACTCAATGTCTCAACTACATCTACCACTTGCATCGTATTACTCTAGTTTCTTCGTACGCGGGCAAAAGAAACCACAATAGCTTGGTGTTCGTTAACACGAGTCAAATTTGATTGCACACATCCATGAGTTTGGCTTCGATGTCTAATTTCACTTTGTTGCTCTGGAAGAGCGTGTTCTAAGCATTTTTGAACCATAAGATGGCATTTTCACTAAAAACCGTCTCCACGGATTGTTATCTATGACGTTTTTCAGTGGCTGATGTGATTTTTCTATTTTTTTCAATACAGAATCTTGATAGACACATTGGACATTAATAACAGGTCTCTATGTTCTCTTTACCCTCACTTAGAACTCAACTAATATTTGGAATAGGAAAGAAATGTCCTATTGAATCAGGATCTTTGCCAGGCTCGTAAAGAAGCCATACCCTGTGCTTCACTGACTCAATTGACGGAGCCCTTACTGAATATAAAACACCCTTTTTATCTTTAAATTCCCCCTGTTTATACTCTGTATCGTATTGTAAAACTGAAACCCTAATCTTTAAATGTTCATTGGCCCTATAAAAAATGTCAATTCCTTTAAGTTTTATAGGATATTTCCCCTTTAAACAATTAAAATTAACTGTAGGAACCTCTGGCCCCCTCCTCACCCCCATTAACCACCTAACTGTCCAAATATGTCTTACTAATAACTCAATTTGCCTTGGGCTTATGACCCACGACCAGGCCTGAATACTTGGAACATTCTAAGCCTGTATCGAAAGAGAATTATTGTACACTCCCACAATCCCTCGAATCTGCATTATATCTTGCACCCCCTGCCACTTAAAATAAATTCTTTTTTAAATTTTTCGATATTAAGTTCTAGTTTTTCAATAAATAAAACAGCCAACCCGCTCCTATTTTCATTATAACCCTCCATCCTATTGAATATATTTCCCCCTAATCCGAAAAAAAACACCCTCAAAATTATGTCAGTCAGGGTGAAGTGTTTGCATCGCCGTTTGCAGGTGATGTGTGCACAAATCACCCGTCTTTTCATTATTTTTTTTCCGTGATGGATGATTTAACGCTATGTCACCCTCCAGGCTCCCGAATTTGGTTTTCAAGAAGTGCCCGAATCTTGCTGGCATTGGAGCGGACTATATCTATTGGATCCGTATACATACTACCGCTTGTAAGGGAGTTGAAGAGATCCCCAAAATCTGCCCTAAAACATAAATATTGCACATGGCATTATTAGCTAAATAAAACTCTGGTAAAATCGGGTGTGAACCGGCACCACTTTTTGCTACTCCCTCTTCATTGTAGCTGTTTAACTCATTCATATTCCTTATCAAGTTTTAGATCCCGCACAAACGCATCTAAATCGAAAATAGGGGGAGCTTCATTAACCGTATTCACTCCCGCACTTAAAATCCCCCTCAATTTCACTTTCCACTTGGGAAATATAGGAATAGTCATTGAATGCGGGTAGTGGCAGCAATACGTCCTCGATGTACACCCCTGGTGTAGATGGTAATGCTTGTATATGAACCTAGAAAATAATGGGTGCTTATTAGCCTGCTGGAACACATCATCCTTTGAAAAAAGAGTAGAGTAGTTAATATTGGGCATAGAATGCCAGTCTGACCCGTCAGACGTATTTTGACCATATTACTGGCTATAAGTGTTATGAGCCTCTAAAGGCTCTCCTTTAAATGTATTATGAGTATATATATTGGAGGGTTCATACATGGACCACCCTTTGGATCCGTAGACCCCGCAATACTAGTTAAGAATTTAATAGTTGGAAATTAGCAAGCAAATACGCTTATAATGGTTATTAAAAAAACTTACTGAGAGGGAGGTTTTGTCCATCGGTACTGCTCCAAAGAACTTAACTAGTAACCGCTTGATCCAAAATCCCTTTGGGCCCCCAGAATACAGGTTATAAATGTAACAAGCCTCTAAAAGGCTCCCCATTTGGATGTATTACGAGTATTTACCTTGGAAGGTCCATCCATGGACCCCACCCCCTTTGAATCCATAGACCCTTCATTAGCAGTTAAGAATTTAATAGTTGGAATTAAGAAGTAAAAACGCTTATAATGTTTATTAAAAGGACTTACTGAGATTGAGAGGGTGGCGGTGTCCATCGGTACCACTCCAAAGAACTCCATCAATAACCGCTTGATCCATTCCGGTTCGTCGTCAGCCCCCTCAATCGCTGGCATTTCTAGCGCGGCCTGAAAAAAGAATAACAAATTTTATTCCCCTTGAAGTATTTATGATTGTCGCTGTGAAAACGAGAGTGCTAATATAAGAAAGGCAGACTGCCGCTATTATGATGAAAGAGCCTACATAACTAATGAGGATCAGGGGTCATTTTTAATCCTATCCCCAAACAATTTTCAATACTGTTTCCTAAAAAGAATTTTTTTATTTATCTATTTCTCTCTTAGGATGGGGATCTTCTCTCGAAACTATTGACAGACTGACAAATCAATGTAAGGTAAAACTCAAAAACTTATAAAGACTAAGCAGAAAAATAACAGAGAATACAGAATATGCTCTATGAAAGAATATCAAGCCTTGCATCTTCGCATTGCGTCGGTAGTCCAACAGCTTGACGGGTGGGGGCTATTGAGCGACGATCAGCTTGACGGTCTTGAATGGAGGGTGCCGATGGGCCAAACAGCTTGACGCCTAGCCGCTTCACGACCTTGCGCAGGCAGTACTGATAGTGTGGTAGGTTGAGTTGCATGGGGCTGGTGTAGGGCCTACTTAGAAGAGCCAGGCATCGCAGGATTGGGGCCATGGAAGGACCATCATGTTTAATGACCGATGGGATTGATACCCTTACCGGGGTTGAATCGTTTCCTCTTGCCTTTTTTGACGGAGAGGGGAGTTCCGGGAATTCCTAAAAAGAAACAAGATTTAGTTTTTGATAAAAATACATCTTATGGAAATTACTAGACCCTACCCACCTTAACGGGGGAGTTCATACATGAGGACCATGTAATGATACAGGGGTCGTTTCTAGGGTGGGATTGCCCACTATCATCATACTTTCCAATGTATCAGAGCTAGCTTTCACAGCGGGCGCTATAAATTCAAAGAAAAGGTATAGAATTCAAAAAAGAATCAAATAATATAGCTAAGTGGAGGTAAATACGTGGGAAAATGGAATATTTTGATAGAAAACTTTGTTCTGAATGAGTATGTTTTTGTCTTTACTCTCTCTATAATAGGCAATAGTAAAGCTTTCACATTCGAGCTAGAAATGTTTTATACAAGAGCGTTTAAATATATGAGAAAAAAAGAGAATAAATTCGAATTTCATAGGCAGTACATAATAAAACAATACGGCTTTTTGGAGCAAGTCTGTAGACCTGTCTCATTTTTTTTAACCTAAACCCTTTTCAAGATAGCAAACAGCAGCTAAATAGCTAAAGTAGCTAAATTTTATAACAAAATATACTAGAGGAAAAAACCCAAACATTCACTAGACTTTTAGTCTGTAGCCTTGGGCTAGATCTGACCTTAGGACGGAAAAAACATTTTCCTGTTTTACCATTTGTATTTACCAATAGAAAAATCTTCTCCGCCCTGCACGTTAAACACATAAATAACACGCTTTTTTACATGATTATTTTACGCGAAGATACAAACTTTAACTGTATAAAGCCGTCACTCCACTTCACAAAGGAAGTATTTGGCTTAAATGTGAAAGGACCTTTTTGCTTGATTATTGCTGAAAGTAACACCCTCGTTCAAAATTAGCTATCAGCAGGCTGTTTTTGGTAATGCACAATAATTAGAGGGTTAAACCGACATAGCTCACTTTTAACCAAGGCTTAAACACACCTGTCGGCGTGGAAAAAAAGATATCTTTTTCGAATAGCAAAATATATTTATTTTACGTGATAAAATTAGATAAATTTACAAGTGGTGGGGGAGGAGGGAAAGAGGGTTTTAGACGTTAATTTCATTTAGAGAATTAAACTATCTGGAAAATGAATATGTCCATCTGAATAGCAGGGGTGTGATGAGGGGATAGGTACAAAAAAGAGGCAAATTGGGATTTACTGGCTTGCTTCGATTAGCAAAAATACTAAATCGAAATTAGAGATGGGAAAAGTTTTAATAAAGAGACTTACTTCTTGGTATTGGGACATATCCGCTCTTAAGAAAAGGTCTGTTGCTTTCAAAATCCAAAATAAGACTGACGGAAATTCCCTTTCTAGTTCCCACTTTATGCTCCATTGCACACAAGGCAATTACATGGTTTCCATATTAGAAAGACAGCTGTTTTCCAAGAATTCTGATAGAAAACAATATGGTACGTGAATTCTGTATACTTCCCAATACTAGCTGCTGTATTTCCAGAAATTGACATGGGGAAATGGATTTCCAAGCATTCATTGACCGGTAGAAATCAATACTTGCCCGTCTGGAAAATCAGACAAAATGGCCGCTTGATATATTGAGAAATATTAGGTTAATATAGGTTTTTTAAAGAGAAATAAGGTTTTTAAATGGAAATGTAGGTTTTTTAAAGAGAACGAAGGTTTTAAGAAAAATCATAGGGTAATGTATTGTATTCTAAAGAACAATCTTAGGGTAAAGGACCCCCTGAAGGTTTCCCCATCCACCCTTACGTTTTAAAGGAGAATTTTAGGGTAATTTTGGTTTTTAAATGGAAATGTAGGTTTTTTTTAAAGAACAAATTTAGGGTAAAGGACCCCCTGAAGGTTTTCTCCCTACAGTCTTAGGTTATAAAGGAGCATCTTAGGGTAATGTAGGTTTTTAAATGGAAATGTAGGTTTACTAAGAACAATCTTAGGGTAAAGGACCCCCTGAAGGTTTCCCCCTATACCCTTAGGTTTTAAAGGAGAACCTTAGGGTAATGAAGGTTTTTTAAATGGAAATATAGTTTTTTTTTTAAATAGAAAGAGAGTTTTTAAGGAAAATCATAGGGTAATGTAGGTTTTTCTTATAATGAAGCAAAGTTATGCAAGATTACGTTATCCTCTATTACACAGCAACCGAATGTAAACATTGAAGTAATACACACCTGATGACCATTTAGAACAAGAGTCTCGCGGGAATCGGGGTGTGTGTCTTGCAGAGTGTTATAGGAATCCAGGGTCTCACGGGAATCCGGGGTATTAGTCTCACGGAATATATTATGCCCCCTCTACTGCTCCAGCTTTTTCCTGAGATGCCACTGTTTATGTGGTCAAGAGTCTCAGGTCATCCTATTTTTCAGTAGATAGAACAAATGCATTGGAAAAAGTTTCTTAACCAGAAATCTTGTTTTCATTTGGAAGTTTGCATTTTGCTCCTAGGTTTCGTTCAAATATCATCTCTACAAGACATCTGCGCCGGGGAAAAAACTACCAAGCACATATTTATACCTGTGTCCGTTGTGGAGCGTTTTAGTAATGCCAGTTTCTTCCAACTTGTTTTCTTTCCTTTATTCTTTTTCTGAGCTTGATTTTTGGAGAAAAATAGGAAAAAAAGAGAAAGTAATCAATTCTTCAAATCTCCCGAACTTCTTGGCGTCAGAATGACGAGAGTAAAAATATATTGGCGGGATTGCCAGCAATAAATCTCTGTTTATTGGACTAGTCTCCAATGTTAGATGGCTAAACGTGTAATTGGTTATTAAATCTTGCTAAATGAAACTTTTTATTAAGACCCATAACCTTATAAGGCTGTTGCTAGTATACTACTGTATACGAATGACAATTTTTAGAAAGCTTTTAACCTAGTAGCAGTTACTTTTTATGTTTCTTATGTTTTTGAAGGAATTGAACTTTAGAAAGGATTCTCTTGGAAATGTCCTTTAAATATAATTTAAGGGGATAATATAATATCATCTCCTTCTTTTTGGTAGGTGGGTATGGGGAGTTTGAGGTGGTGTACACATTTTCAAAAGACCTTTTCTGCAGTCCGCTGACCACTCGGTCTCGGCCATCTGATCTTGTTGCTCTATTGTTTTGCCTTTTTCTAAAACTTCCATAACTGTTCTGACAAAAAAGGATTCAAACATAATGAAGGAATAGAATGGATGATTTATCTCTTTTAAAAACATCACTGCTAACTTCAGAAAATGTCAATAATTGGTTTGGTAGAGTTCTTGTTACAATAACGATTATTGGTAAAGTTATATGCAATTTTCTTGGTTTTGTAAAGTTATACGCAGTTTTCTAAGCTTGAAAAATAAGAAAAGTGAAGGGATACGAGCTTGAAAACGCCCTCCTTTGGGGTAATTTAGGCGTTTAATCCATATCTCGCCGTTTCATTCTCCTGACTTAACCACTTTCCAAGGTGCCAAAATCTCCTCATCTAGAATTTTACGAACATCTTTACGACAATGTTTCAAATATTAACCGGGCTTTTGAGCAACAAAACCTCACTAACAAGTCAATAAAATATAGGCTATATTTAAGTTGAAACCACTTTCTTATCCATATCGATTGGTATAGTCATAACTTCTTTCATGCTCGAAAATGGTAGATCACAACTTGTATAGTCTTGTAATACCCTCTATATTAAGTAAAATTTCTGAATTTAATTGTTATTTATAATCAATTTTAAAATTAATAAATTTTTTATTTTTAGAATAAAACAATTTGCGGTAATAAACTGTAAATGAAGAACGACTCGTCCTTATAACAATCAAACACTTTTCAAAAAGTAATTTTGACAACGTTACATATTTAAAAAGTATCGGGTTTTGGTGGCTACATAGTAATGGTGGTTAAATTATATAGTAAATATATGCAAATGGTAGCAATATGGTAGCTATATATGCAAAATCCGTTGGGCTGAGATTACCCACTAAAAGATACAAACTTGAAAAATTTGGCTCATTTTCAAAAAGGGGGAAAAATGCTCCCAAAAAGGGGGAGAAAGTTTTGATTAAAATTGCACCCTTAAGATCACCACATCAATAAAAGCTATTGCAAGGTTTTGAAGCCTCTATCTACAAAATATATTTTTACGTGAAGGATGATCACGAGTGTGTAGTTGCTTTTCTTTCAATAGTGGACGTGCCAAATTAATGGTCCTAGATTATCGGGGGACTACTCATTAAACTGGAAAATGAAAGTTCTAGCGTCTCTCTGAAATAAGAACTGAGAACATGCCACAGGGAAAGTGGAATTTTCTACCATTTGTACAATTTAAGCCCTAAAAGGGACAAATTAGTATCGGGTGAAAATACTAACATAGCCAATCGGCTCAAAATTGTCAAAATACCTTTTATTCAGCTGGTCAGTGTCTGAGACAATAATATCGAGTAGTAGAACATTCGTTCCTAAGGATATTCAATAAAAAAGTTGGTTTTCCAACTAGAAATAAAGAGCAGCATTAAAACCTGGAATGAATAAAAATTATTTTGAATTATTTTGCAACTACCCATTGCATAAAAACCTTATTTGTAGAGAATAGGATGCTTGCATAACTTACAGCCCCTGACCCAGGGGCTGTGGGGGGTTTTGTCAACCTCGGAGGAACCGTTATTTGACCCTTGGATTATTTTAAACAAAATAGCCATCTCAAGCTTTGATCGGATTCATATGCGGGAAAAGATTTTGGGGGTCTGGTTGCCCTCCGATCAGCTTTGGCTTTACATAAACACTAGAGTTTCCGATTTCCGATCGAATGAGCCCCTCTGAAGTTTATACGGCTGCCCCTTCCATATGGAATAGGCCTAACAATGCGGAAAAAAGTAATAATAAAATATTGAAGCCTTGTGGCTCTTAATACAGGCAACGCTACAGCGTTGCCTTTGATATTTTTAGGAACAAATATCCTAACGCACAGCATTACTGACTCAAAAACTAAGCAGTTCAATAATGCAGATGCAGATTACTCTTGCCCCAGATGTAACCTAGGTATTGAGGATGTGGCCCATATTCTCGCCGAGTGCCAGCAACTTTCTCTATTAAGGGGAAAGTATTTTGAGGGTGGTAACTTGGAGTTCACGGGGATCCTGAAAAGGATTGTAAAAAGGACAATCAGGCAGTTATGTAAATGCGTAAATGAAGCGTTGACATCAAAAATTGAAACTTGATATTTATGTTATTTTTCTTGTGGAGTGTAATTAAGAACATTGTTCTGTATGGTCTGTTTTTCGGCTTATAATAAATTATTGTTATTATTATTATTAAAGGCTAACAGAAACTAAGAATGCAGAGATAAATTTTGAAACTAATCTTGGGGAAATCAGTTTTCTATGCCCGAAAATGAGCTTAACCTTTTTATTTCAACCCTGCTAGCTTTGTAACTTATAGGGCATGTAGACCTTCATGAAAACCAAAAAATGTTTTTAGGGGTGGGTTGTTTTTACATATACAGGGTGGCTGAAGTTCAACCAACAGGTTTTACTTTTCAAGATTGACCTAGACGTAAAGGTCCTTTAGACCAAGAGGAGGGGACCTCAATAATTCTTACTTTCTTACTGTACTTCATTAATAAGCACGATTATAACACTTCATAATTTAGAACTACTGCACTAATGAAAAAAACCTAAGTTTTTGCTGACGTGCAGTAAAAGGGATGGCCATTTGAAAAACACGAACAAACAACAATTAAATAAACTAAAGCAAAAATGGGGGAAAAAACAAAGCATAGCCTACTCCTTCACATTATCAATTCCAAATTAACTTCTACCGCACGACCTCCCTACCCCAGGACCTCCCATCCACCCGTTCCTCCCTACCATCTCAATTCACCCTACCACCCCATCCACCCATTCCGCCCTACCAATCTCATCAACCCGTTACTCCCTGCCACCCCAACCACCCAAACCTCCCAACCACCCCTTCCTCATTAATTAATAAATAAATTATATTGATAATAATAAATTAAATTAAATTCAGATTTATTAACCATTTTTTAATAAATATTCTTATACATTTCTCTTAAAATCCAAAAGATGTCCAGCCACTCTAATGCTTACTGGTAAAGAATTCCAGACGGCAGTTCCAAGAAACTGCAGTCGGAATCCGGATCTCGCGTTACTTCTAAGCTCAACCACCAAATTTCTACTGTTCCTGATATCATATGCATGAATATCACAGTTAGCACGGTAAATATCACGAAAAATACTTGACACTAGATTATGCCCGCACTGGAAGACAAAAACTACTGCCTGATAGTCACGTAGTTGACCCACATTGAGCAAATTTAAAGTCCTGAAGCAAGTGCTTGTATCGGTCACATCTTTCACATAGTTGCCTATGATACTCACTGCTTTGTTTTGAAGAATTTAAACTCTTTTGAAGTTGCTGTAAAAGTTACTACTCCAGATCAGACAACCATATGATATGTATGGATAGACAATGGAGTGGTAAATCATCAGAAGAATCCGCTTTGGCAAAACGTGGTGAAGTCTACGGAGCATCCCAATTCCTCTTGAAATCTTGGCAGAAATAACATCACTATGATGCTTCCATGAAAGGTTTGAGTCTATGCAAAATCCCAGGTAACGTATATTATTAACTTGCTGCACCGGCTTCCCAGACAGTATAACTAGACCGCTAGTGTCAAAAGGTTTGCCTACTCTGCAGAAAGTCATTAGGAAAGTTTTTTTCACGTTGACACACAGTAAACTGAGGTTGATAAAAATCTCCAGTCTTCTTAGCACATCATTAGCTTTCGATACCAGCTCTTCATTTGATTTTGCACACACTGTAAAAGCTGTATCATCAGCAAACGTAGTAACACAGACGTCTTGAAGATAAAAGTGCGCTGCGTCGACATACACAAGATAAAGCAGGAGACCTAAAACCGAACCTTGCGGTGCTCCACATTTTCATGGATAAGCAGACGAAGCACATCCTTTAGTACTACACGCAGAGATCCTCCATGAAGATAACTATCCAACCACAGAAGGGAGGTGTCACGAATTCCTGTACACTTCAGTCTGTCAAGCAAGATCTTGAAATCTAAGGTATCGAATGCCTTTCTAATATAAATGAAAATCAACATAGGCAAATAGCCTTTATCCAACGCACCGTTAACGCACTACACCAAATGCTGCAAGGCATGCGTTGTGGAGTGTCCCTTACAGAATCCAAATTGAGTCCCACTAAGCAAACTATTCACCTAGATAAAATCGCTAAGGCGTTTGTGGACGACTTCTTCTAATATTTTTGAAAAAAAAACATAAAATTGAAATCGGTTTCCAGTTTTCAATATCAATTTTGCAGCTAACTTTCTTTTTTAGCTTTTTTTTTATTGTGTAGAAACATTCTGGGTATACATACTCAGCAAAACGATCCTAAGAGGAAAAGAATATCTGAAAAAAAAATGTGTTTTATCAATTTTTACAACCCTCAAGTGGGTCAAATGTTGTTCTTTTCCTATCGAACACAAAACATAAGAAAGTTTATATTTTTTGAATTGATATGAGTCTATATTCAAGGTTCTCTAAGTGGTTGGAGTCATGAAGGCTTCGACCCCATAAAAGAGCATAAATTGCCAAGAATAGGAATTTGGATGCCAATACATTTAAATAGTAATTCACCTGCCCGTCCATCCGGAATTCTTTAGTTAAACTGTTATTAGAGGTTTTTGGGTAAAAACTACTCTTAAATAAAAAAAAATCTTACTAAAGAGTTTTCCAAAATTTAAATAGAAATTCAAAATCTTAATTCTAAGGCAGAAATACTGAAAAAGCTTAGAAATATTCCTGTTGTTATGCAATAAAAGCACTAAATTGAGTAAAAACGAGCACAAATTTAGTTTACAAAAGATCGGAAAAAGAAGATTTTCTTGCGTTTTACTGAAAATAGAATTTATTCTAAGCATTTTTCTTTTATAATTGCAACATATCAAAGCACTTACACTTCCAGGGATTGATACAATTACAAATTTAAAAATTATTCTGCTTGTATTAGTTCAAAAATCAATTTACTTTCATTAGTTCAATCTACTTTCATAAGTAGTCTTGATTATTATGGTGATTCTCTTTCCTTTTTGTATTGTTTTTGTTTTGAGGAATAGAAACCTTACAGTTCAAATTCCACACAGTTTTCACAAATGAAACTAAAGCTGTTTAGAGGGTTTGAAAGGGAGGAAGGGGGAGTATTAAAATTCCTCTTATTCGTAAACCTTGATCAGCCTCGATATTTTTTTTGTTCTGTTATGACTGATGTGATCACTAATAGAAAACATACTGCTCCAAACTGCTCAGATTTTTTTTATGCAATTTTTTCTAGTTAATTTTAATAAGAGACAGATACACGTCTTATGGGAACCGAAAGGTTTCTCTTCTCTTTCATTGTTTTATAGACTATGCTATGCTTATTTTGCTGTAAGTGGTGCTTTTTACACAAGTTTTTTGATGCTATCATAGGCATTGCAATAGCGCTGGCTAAGTAAAGAACGATGGTGGCAAAATTTTTTTTTTTTTTGCTTGGTTTAGACCAGGGCACTTCGTATCAAAGGAGATGTCGTAGAATCTTCGAAAAGGGCTCATTCGATTGAAAACTGGAATGGATAGTGTCCTTTTCAATAGTCGAAAGCGATTGGAAGGCAACTAACAGCCCTTCCACGCCTACCATTTCCCCAAACACATCCAATCAAAATTTTGAAATAGTCATTTTGTTCAGCGTAGTTGATTTCCAGATAGAAAATATGTTTTTGAGGAGAATACTCCCCCACAAACCTCAGGACAAGGGTTTTAAGTTATGTCCTGGGGGCATATAAGAACTATATTCTTACAATGTATTATTTTTTTTTCCTCTTAGATCAGGGCCCCTCGTATCGAGGAAGTTGTCGTAGAAACTTCGAAAAGGGCTCATTCAATTGGAAATTGGAATGGCCTGTGCCCTTTTTAATAGTTGAAAGTGATTGGAAGGCAACTAACACCCCTTCCACGCCCACCATTTCCGGAAACACATCTATAAAAAATTTTAGACAGCCATTTTCTTCAGCGTAGTTGATTTCTAGATAATAATTGTGTTTTTCAGGATGACACTCCCCCCCAGCCCTCAGGGCAAGGGTTGTAAATTATGCCCTGGGGTCATATAAGGTTTTTATAGAAATTCCTGTAGGAGAAAATTCAAAACGTGCTCATTCGGTTGGAAATTCAAAGGGCTAGTGCCCTTTTTAATAGTCGAAAGTGATTGGAGGGCAACTAACCCCCCTCTCACGCCCACCATCTCCCCAAACACATCCAGTCAAAATTTTGAGATAGCCATTTTGTTCAACTTAGCTTTAAGTTCTGGAAATTAGGTCTTTGAGGATGAACCCCCCCCCCAGCCCTCAGGGCATGGTTTGTAAGTTATACCCTGGGGCATATAAAGTTGTAATAGAACGCGTTGTCCTAGAAACTTCAAAAAGGGCTAATTCGATTGGAAATTGAAATGGCTAGTGCCCTTTTCAATAGCCGAAATGAATTGTAAGGCAACTAACACCCCTTCCACGCCCACCATGTCCCGAAACACATCTATTAAAAATTTGAGATAGCCATTTTGTTCAGTGTAGTTGATTTCCAGATAGAAATTATGTTTTTGAGGATGACACTCCCCCACAGCCCTCAGAGCAAGAGTTGTAAGTTATGCCCTGGGGGCATATAACGTTTTTATAGAAAGTGTTGTAGTAGAAACTTCAGAAAAAATTTATTCGATTGGAAATTCAAATGGCTAGTGCCCTTTTTAATAGCCGAAAGTGATTTGAGGGCAACTAACCCCTCTCATGCCCACCTTCTCCCCAAACACATCCAATCAAAATTTTGAGATTGGAAATTGAAATGGATAGTGCCCTTTTTAATAGCCGAAAGGAATTGGAAGGCAACTGACACTCCTTCCATGCCCACCAGGTCCCCAAACACCTCCGACCAAAATTTTGAGATAGCCATTTTGGTCGACGCAGTTTAAAATTCAGAAAATTATGTCTTTGAGCCGGACACTCCCCCACAGTCTTCAGGGCAAGTGTCATAAGTCATGCCCTGGGGGCATATAAGGTTTTTATTGAGATCTTTGCCGTAGAAACTTGAAAAAGAGCTCTTTCAATTGGAAATTCAAAGGGCTAGTCTTCTTTTTAATAGTCGAAAGTGAATTGAGGGCAAATAACCCCCCTCTCCCGCCCGCCTTTTACCCAAACACATCCAATCAAAATTTTTAGATAACCATTTTATTCAACTTAGTTAAAAGCTTCGGAAATTAGATCTTTAATGATGACGACCCCCCCCCCCCAGAGCACTCAGGGCAAGGGTTGTAATTTATGCTCTGGGGTATATAAGATTTTATAGAAAGCAATATTGTAGAAACTTCAGAAAAGGGCTCATTCAGTTGGAAATTGAAAGGGCTAGTGCCCTTTTTCATAGTTGAAAGTGATTGAAGGGCAACTATCCCCTCTCTCACACCCACCGTTTTCCCATGCACATCCAATCAAAATTTTGAGATACTCATTTTGCTCAAAGTAGTTAAAAGTTCTGGAAATTAGGTCTTTTAGGCTGATAGCCCCCTTAGAGCCCTCAGTGCAAGGGTTGTAAGTTATGCCCTGGGGACATATAAGGTTTATATAGAAAGTTTTTGTAGAAATTTCAAAAAGGGCTCATTTGAAAGGAAATTGAAATTGCCTTTTTTAACAGTTGAAAGTGAGTGGCGAGTAATTAACCCCCCTCTCACGCCCACCATTTCCCCAAAAGCATTCAATCAAAGTTTAGAGATACCCATTGTGTTCAACGTAGTTGAAAGTTCTTGAAATTTTGTATTTAAGGATGACAAACCCCCCTGAGTCCTCGGGGTAAAGGTTGTAAATTATGCCCTGGGGACATATAAGGTTTTTATAGATAGAGGTGTCGTAAAAACTTCAAAAGGGACTCATTCGATTGGAAATTCAAAGGTCTAGTGCCCTTTTTGATAATCGGAAGTGATTTGAGGGCAATTAACCTCCCTCTGACGCCCACCTTTTCCCCAAACACATCCAATCAAAAATTTTAGATAGCCATTTGATTCAAAGTAGTTTAAAGTTTCGGAAATTAGATCTTTAAGGATGACAACCCATCCCCCCTCCCACAACCCTCGGGGACAAGGGTTTTAAGTTATTCCCTGGGGGTATATAAAGTTTTTGTAGAATGCAATGTTGTAGAAACTTCAAAACGGGCTCATTCAATTAGAAATTGAAAAGGCTAGTGCCCTTTTTAATAATCAAAAGTGATTGAAGGGCAACTAACCCCCCTCTCACGCCTACCATTTTCCCCAACAAATCCAATCCACAATTTGAGATATACTTTTTTTTCAACGTTGTTGAAAGTTCTGGAAATTAGGTCTTTTAGGCTGATAACCCTTAGAGCCCTCAGTATAAGGGTTTTAAGTTATGCCTGGGGGCATTTAAGGTTTATATAGAAAGTTGTTATAGAAATTTTTCAAAAAGGGCTCATTTGATTGGAAATTGAAATTGCCCTTTTTAATAGTCGAAAGTGAGTGGAGAGTAGTTAACCTCCCTCTCACGCCCACCATTTCCCCAAAAACATTCAATCAAAATTTAGTTATAGCCATTTAGTGCAACGTAGTTGAAAGTTCTGGAAATTATGTATTTAAGAATGAAAAACCCCCCAGAGCCCCCAGGGCAAAGATTGTAAGTTATGCCCTGGGGGCATATGAGATTTTTATAGATAGAGTTGACGTAAAACTTAAAAAGGGGGTCGTTCAATTGGAAATTGAGAGAGCTAGGGCTCTTTTTAATAGTCGAAAGTGATTGGAGGGTAAGTAACCCCACTCTTATGCCCACCATTCCCCCAAACACATCCAATCAAAATTTTCAGATAGCCATTTTGTTCATCGTAGTAAAAAGTTTTGGAAATTAGGTCTTTGAGGATGACACCCCTCCAGCCCTCAGGGCAAGGGTCTTAAGTTAGGGCCTGGGGCATATAAGATTTTTTATTGAAAGCGTTATCTTAAAAACTTCAAAAGGGTTCATTTGATTGGGAATTGAAAGGGCTAGTGCATTTTTTTTATTTTTGAAAGTGATTGGAGAATGACTAACGCTCCTCTCACCCCCAGCATTTCCCCAAACACATCCAATCAAAATTTTGGGATAGCCATTTTGTTTAACGTAGTTGAAAATTCTGGAAATTAGGTCTTAGAGCACGACAACCACCCTAACAGCCCTTAGAGTAAGGGTTGTAATTTATGCCCTGGGGGCATATAAGGTGTTTATAGAAAACGTTGTCGTAGAAACTCAAAAAGGGTTCATTTGATTCAAAATCGAAAGGCCTAGTGCCCGTTTTTATAGTCGAAAATGATTGGAAGGCTTGACATTTTTATAGTAAAGATCGATATGGGTATAATGTATTATTTGTTGATGTTGTTGCTGTTTAGACCAGGGCACTTCGTATCGAAGGACTTGTCGTAGGAACTTTGAAAAGGGTTCATTCGATTGAAAATAGGAAGGGGGTAATGCGCTTTTTAATAGATAAAAGTTTTGGAGGGCAACTAGTCCCTCTCCCACGCCCCCCCTACCATTTTCCCATTATGTTTAAAATCTAAATGTTGCCTTAAGATTAAATCAAAATCCATTGTGTTAATGTTAATTCCCAATAAGGCATCTCAGCAGTATCCCAAAACGACTGAGGATATTATGTTCAAACTTTTGGGGCTACTTCTGCTCTTAAAACTAAACGAAATCAAAATAGCGTAAGTGTGTCCAAGCTATCAAAGAGTGTAAACATATTTTTTTGCGAACGGTATCAAGTTTTCCATTTCAGGTCAACTAGAGGAGGTATGAAACTAAATTAAACACTACTATTTGTGCTCAGATTTTTAAAAGGGGGTATGTTGTTAAAAATTGCTGAAAATTTTTCTCCGGCGTAGAAATAGCAGGCCAAACTATAAAGTCTTAAAAAAAACGAAAAGGTTTAAAGTATTATTTTCTTTTTCCCTGACAAGACTATGTCAATATAAAACGAACAGAAATTAATTAAAAAACTTTTTCGACAAAAAATGTTTTTCAAAGAAAAGTAAAGAACTCCATTAAACAAAAAATGAGCAAAAATACTATCAAATATTCTACCAAGCGTGAAACTACCACAAATCAGCATCGATAAATAAATGAAACCCAAAACGAACAGAAATTACAATGAATAACCGAGTCAAACTCAAAACGAGCAGAGATTAACATAAGTTGGTCTCAAATCTCCTATGCCTTCCCAAGGCCAGAATATAATTTGCACTTTACTGAAAAAAATACAAATGAATGTGCATTGTTAGTTTAAAATACATTTGCTGATATTTAGTAATCAAAATGTTAATATTATTTGATTTATTAAAGTTATGAAAGTAAAAACATTTATATTTTTTTAATATGTAGCTCAAAGATTACACCTATCACTCAGAGTAAAAATTCGCCAGCACTTAGAGTAAATGAGGGAGTACCATAGCGTTATAAAGTCGTGATAGAATTTGGCGATGAAATTTTCGCTTATTTAAAATAATACATCTGTAGATGTGCGACACGCATTTGTGGCAGTAAAGCATACGGAGCTGACGTAGGTTTCAGTAATTGCTTTCCCAAAGAAAAAACCCACCTCCAAAAGGAAATTAAATGGCTCATATTTGCCATCACTTAAACGAACTGGCACGTATTCATTTTTTTTTGAATCAAACAACAACTCTGTAAATTTATCAGTATTAAAGTGGAGGCCTATTTTATGATAAGTTCTCATGAGTTATAAAAAATTTTCTTCCAGGCGACACTGAAAATGGATTAGACTAAAGACACCATCTACGTAACAAATCAGGGAGATGTCGATCCCAAGAAGAATACATATAGTCAGGGTATTAGACTGAGGTTTAACAATGCTATTGTTAAATGCCGTCGGTGAGGTAAGAGCACCCTGCCTTACTCCTTTTTTTACTGGCAACATAGGGTTGCCACGTGGGGACAGTTCATTGGCACAATCAATTAATGGGATATGTCTCGCGTCAAAGGTTACAGGAATCGAAAGATCAGCTTTTAAACGAAAATACACATTTTAGAGTAGCGCCAAAAAACCAGGATGAGCACATCTTACACTTATATTTAATACTATATTATTAAGCATCAATGACCCAGAAAAACGTTTGACATCACATGGCGCTAGTGCTAGTATTTTATAACGGTTCTCTGCATAAATGATACACGAACTCAGAGCACTATGCTCAGTCCCGTATACCATGCTAGTTTGAAACGCAAACTTATGATCTTGGATCATGTATTTTGATTATACCTCATTTACAATAAACAAACCAAAAATCTTTCAAAAGGTAAATGCAACAGTTATCAGGTTGTATGAAAAGTACTCTGACGATGCTTTACCCTTTTTCAAAATTGGCGTCAGGGAGTTTATACAAAAAGAATTTGGTACTATTCCTGGGTTAAAAACAATTTGAAAAAGTGGAACAAGGTGCTAAAAAAATAAATCGCTGCACAAAAATAAATACTGACCCGAAATCTGATCAAAACCCTCACGATTGGTTTTTCTTCAGCTTTTTAACAGCCAAATATATCATAACTTTCTTAATAATAGCACTGGTATTTCTTGCACGTGAAAAAAAATCATCAAGAAGAGTTTTAAAACCATCCAGAAGCTGTGCGCCTGGTGGCAAGAATTCATTTTGATAAGGATCAATCTATGATAGTAAAGGAATTTGCGAAGGTGGATCTTCGCGGGAATCCTTAAATAATGCCAACCAAAGCTTATTCGGATTCGAACGAACCGCTTCAGAATTGACTGCAATTAAAGAACCACGATGCAAAGAAAGCTCCTTTGCAAATCGTTGTTTCGTTAGAATCCGAATCCTATTCAGCCAACCATCAGGCGGTGAACCGGTTTCCCGCCTGATAGAAAGCGACAACTTAGCAGAATTAAAAGCATTCCGTAAACTGACATTAGACGACCAGCCAGGAATTTCTGAATCAGTCTTTACTTTTCTAGTAGGTACAGCTGACTTTTCAGCAACACGCAATGCGTCAGTTAGCTCACTGCAATACGTTTTGAGTCGAAGTCGAGACTCGAGTAGACTAGTTTTAGAACTATTCATAAGCAAATCAAACGGGACTCTAATTTTATCTATTATACTATCACTAACACTTTGGAAACCATCCCTAGAAGCACGCTCCCAATCATAAACAAAATAAAACCGTTTCGCCCCCGGACTAGGAGACGAACTTGAAGAGCATTCACAATAAAAACAAAAGAAAGCGGAAAATGATCCAATGTAAAACAAGAGTCCGAAACGGTTACTTCAGAAACAGAGACCGACGGGGTATGGACAACATGGTTGATATTAGATGTATATCCACTATTGTGGATATAAGAAAAGTCCTTATTTGATGCGAGTATATATTCACTGTCCACCAAACCATAAAGTAGAGTCACACGACTAGATGCAGTTTCATTTTTCTTTATCAAGTAAAAGTTCAAACCACCCGCTATAACACAAGAAAATCCCAGTTTTTTTTCACGTTTTCGAGACATTTAGCTAGCCGAGTCAAACTACATGCAAAAAGTCTCTCCGATTTCTCGCTTCGATGATCCATTAATTAAAATTAACGGTCTAGACAGGCTTGAGACTCCAGACAGGCGGGCCTTTCCAAAACCTAACACACAAGAACTTGTCCAATAAGAGAGTCATAATTACTCCCGCCATTATACCCGTGCCATTTAAACATTTTGCCTCTCAATTACTCGGACTATCTATCTTGGCTTTTTTTTCTACAATTTGCCATGTCTTGATGCCTACTGCAAAATACTTGACTTTAAATTCAACATCAATTCCTTGTCTGCCTCTCATTCCAGGCAATATAATGGTCCTATGTCAATTTTAAATTCTTGGTCAACCTGCCTGAGACTCTAGGCCGGCGTGCCTTTCCAAAAACTAACACACAAGTACTTGTCCAATAAGAGAGCCATACTTACTCCCTTCATTATACCCATGCAATTTAAACATTTTTGCCTCTCAATTACTCGGACTCTCTATCTTGGCTTTTTTCCTACAATTAGCCATGTCTTGATGCCTACTGCAAAATACTTGATTTTCAATTCAAAATCTTGATTTCAAATTTAGAATTGAAAATTAAGTATTTTGCAGTAGGCATCAAGATATGGCTAATTGTAAGAAAAAAGCCAAGATAGATAGTCCGAGTAATTGAGAGGCAAAAATGTTGAATTGAAAATCAAGTATTTTGCAGTAGGCATCAACACATGGCTAATTGTAGGAAAAAACCCAAGACAGATAGTCCGAGTAATTGAGAGGCAAACATGTTTAAATGGCACGGGTAAATGAGGTGGGAGTAAGTATGACTCCCTTATTGTACAAGTACTTGTGTGTTAGTTTTTGGAAAAGCATGCCTGCCAAGAGTCTAAAGCAGGTTGACCAAGAATTTAAAATCAACATAGGGCCATTATATTGCTTGGAATGAGAGGCAAACAAGGCACGCCCGCCTATGGTCTTAGAAAGGTTGACCAAGAATTTAGAATTGACACAGGAGCATTAATTTGCTTGGAATAACAGGCAAACAATCGTTTAAAGCTATCTTCATCTTCCAAATAGTACCTATTCATTGCCTAAGCTCAGCCCCGCATCCTGAAAAAATTTTAATTTTTCAAATTTTTTTTTTCACTCACTTGCCCGAGACTCTGGGCTGGTGGGCGCCCCCGAATATTGTTCCAAATTCCTATCTCAATTTAGCATTTGTTCACGGATTCCCACCGTCATCAATCACTTTGCAAATAGTATCTATTCAATGCCCCAGCTCAGTCCATCTTTCTGAGCAAATTTTAACTTTTCACAAATTTTTCAAATTTTTGGGTCACTGGCATGAGACTCTGGGCAGGTGGGCGCCTCAATAAATTGTCCCAAATTGTTCTCTTGCCTTAGAAACTACTGACGGATGCTTAAAGCCGTGAATGATTTACACTGTTTCCCTAGCAGTAACCATGCGCTATACACATACCAATAATATTCTTTTTTTCATTTTCAAACGGTGTATCAATCTAGCCCATGTCCATCGCTTAGCATTCAAGCCTTTTGGAAAGGCACGCCTGCCTAGAGTCCTAGGCAGGTTGAACAAAAATTTTAAACTGACATAAGACCGTTAGATTGCCTGTTAGATTGACATAGGACCGGTTATAAACATTAATTAAAATCACATTATTAATCCTCACTGCAAGAAAATCACGGGACGCACACAGAAAACCACTTTTCACAAAAAGTGGCCAACCCACCGGAAGGGCGACCGCGAGTTCGTGGTCGGTGCGCAGGGACAGAGAAGACTCTACGATTTGGGGATATATCTAATAATTTCAGACTAAGAGAAGTAGATAAATGTTCTTGAACACAAACCAGGTCATATTCAGGCATTAGTTCTTCTAAGAACGCAGAATAATTCAGAAAATTACCATTCAGATTCTTCGATGCAACATTATACGAGACATTTCTGGGTGCAGCGTTCATTTTGATGGCGAGTTATTGGCTAGACATCTCACGCTACAACAAATGTGGCCTTTCTTGTTGAAAAATACACAGAAAATATTGCTTTTGCAAGGAAGATCCTTGCTTGAGGTATGGTCTTCGGCACCACAGCGTCCACAATGGGGAGATTGAGAACAATCAGCTGCGATGTGGGAAATTTTCAGAGAGGTAGGACGTGTAACCTATATACAAAGCTCTATTTTAACAAAACTGGTGTTGACCTTCTTTGAATCATCCCCCAAGTAAAAGATCTTTTGATCAATTTTGTTTTGTATGTAAAGGTACAAAAAGGGCAAAATTAAACTAAAAAGAACAAATTTTTTTATTGAAGTAAAAAATGATGATTAAGTTCAAGACAAACAAAAATTATTGCTTCGAATCATATGCAACGTATAACCATAAAACCAGCTATATAAAACGGATTCGTGATATATGTATGTTTGTAGAGTTTCTAAAAAATTAATGCTTTACTGAAAGCGAAAGACCCACATAAAATAAAAGAGGAAGCTGTTTTAAGAGAGAACCTCTTTAATTAGCCTGCAGAAAATAAGAGAATGTTTTGTTAAGCTCTAATAGTTTATCACTGGTCATAAAAAATATAGCTTTAGTATAAAAATTAAATTCGCTACAAAATTCAAGTATAAAAACGAAGACATTCATTCTGCAACTGAGAAATCCTAAAATCATACAAAAATCGCAGACAAATTTATCATCCAATTCCGTCTCAAACGTTTCATATTCAGCATTTAGCTACGTAAATTTATATCTTTAGAAATGCAATAAGCTATAATGTTAATTTCCGACGAAAGTATTACTTCAACGCTAGCCACACCCCTTCTCTCTTTTTTTTTCTTTTTTTTAATCCCACCTCCTCTCCTCTCAGTGGTACTAACATTAAGAAAAAACTACTTTTAAACATTACAAAAATCTAAATGCCACCTACACTCTACATTTTACTAAAATTAGCAGCCAAAGAGTGGTCTTCGCATTATTGTACTTCTACCAGACCCCTTCTCTTGAGGTTCCTTTACAAAATGATAATCTACGAATTGTACCAAATTAAGCGAATCCAAATTATGTATAAATATCTTAAAATACTTTATTTTCTGCTGCAAGACATCCTGAAGTGGTTTAAATTTACATTCTTAACAAAATGTGTTGTTTTGTGTTTTGAGCAATGCGGTAGTTTTTCAAAATTCTGGTCTGTTTATTCAAGCCAGTTTCATATGTAGCAAACGTAGCATATGTAGCAAAATGTGTAGCAAACGCTCAGAAGCAATAACAACTATTCGTTTTAAGTTTCAACTTCGCTCTTTACATCCATTAGAAAAACTTTGCTTTGCCAGGTTCAGCTGAATAAAAAACAACTAGATATTCTTAAAAGTAAGAGTTAAAAGTAATTTTAAACAAGAAGACAATATCAAATAAACAATTCATGAAGATTATTTAGTTTCAGTAAGCAGCTTTACTACAGATGGGTCAAGCCACTGAATTTACATTCAATAATCTTAAACGCTTTTAAATTTTATAAGGCGAGGCTTTCTAAGATACTCTTTTCTCTAGACCGCCATCGTTAGAAATTGCTTTGCTGTTGCGTGAATATTACAAAAGGACATGACGGAAAGAGAAAATGATTTAAATTTCAATATTGTACAATATTGTACATATTTAAATATTGTACAAATGCCTCTTTATATGGATAGAAAACCTAAAAATCTAGTAGAAATTCAGAAGAAGAAAAAAACAGAAAAATCATCCTAATTTTTTATATATTTTATTTATCATGTTTACAGTCAAAACAAGCTGATCATAAAATTTAAGATTAAGTAATTGCAGATGAAGGATAAGGAAATGAAGTGAAAACTGATGGTGCAAATTATAATTTACATTGGAAAATATCGTCTACCAGTTTCCTGACATCATAAATTGATGTAGTAAGGGTTATTAGCCATTTTCTTTGTCATGTTTTGTTGAAAATTTATTGATGGATCGTCCTTGTCCATTTTCATTCAGTTTTTAAAGTATTATGTTTTGAATTTGTCATACCTTGCTTCTTATCAAGCCATTTTATAAGTTACATGCCCTTCATCGCTATGACCTAGAATAAAAGACTGTCAAGGCAAATTGAGTTTATTTTAAAGTTCATTGTCTTCTCCAGAGACAACTTCAAAACTGTGTTTTTCACTTTTCTGTAATATTTAGATTCTTTAGTTTGTGCCCTTATCGTGCAGATGAGGTGACGTCTTTGCGAAATTTATTTGGCATCTATTGATTTTGGACATCGATGTTAATTACTAAGGACCAAACTAAGAAATTTTCTTATTATTTTTTAGAGTTAGACCCATCTGAAGAAACAATTGCTGGCCAAAGTTTGAATTCCACCTCCAGGTGCAGAAACAACTTCCTTGAAATCTTCAATGGAGCTACAACCAGCCATGAACTAATTGGGAAACTTTGTGGTGAATTGTTAATGCCTTCACTCGTCAGCTCGGGAAACGAATTCCTCCTCGTTTTCACATCTGATCCAGTAGGAAATTTTCATCATCCTCTTCCTTTAAGATATCCACCGGGATTCAAATTAATAGCGGAAGTGTTTTTTGTGGATATGGCCACAATAGGTGCTATGATGAACAAAAATGAGGTTTTGGAAATTGTCAGACTTCCGCCAGCCTATTCAAACGATAACGTAATTCTAAACGAAAGAAAATCTACATTCAAAAATGAGATTTTGCGAAGAAATATGACATTTAAAGATAGAAACTCTCTACAATTAAACAGTGCTCTCAGAAAAGAAGTCAATGCAACTTCATTGATGAGCTCAGTTGAAAGAGCTCGCTACAAAAGTTCAGATATGATACAAACAGATAAAATTAGAACCATGAATAAAACTACCATAAGAACAATACCATTATTAAAAAATATAGTCACAATCTATAATCCTGAAAACTTCATAGGTATTGGAAACTTCTTTTATGGTTACAAACTAAAAAGCTACAGAAACAAAGCTGTATGGTTAAAAATTCGAAAATATTATATTTCTTCTGTCTCCGAAAAGTCACAAGTTTGTTTATCTGTGAAGGATGGCAGTGACACTTTGCTACAAAGCTGTGAAATAAATTTGAACCTCTCTTGTCATCATGTAAATTTAAAGGGTCCTACAAGACCATGCTCTCTTGCTTCAGAAAGTCTGATTAGCAATTCAAGTGAGCTTGGAATAGCTTTCAAGTTTTACAATTGGACCTTTAGAGATAAATTGTTATTCAAGTTTGACCTTGAAATAGTGGATTTTTCAAATGAATGTAACTCATTTTTAAATTCTTCAAGGACGCAAGGAATTTTAAAGACTCCCAGTAATATATTATTGTTTGGAAGTGGGGGTAGTCGTAATTTTATATGTGAATATCAATTTTTTATTTTACCAAATGAATATTTAAAACTACAAATATTTGGTTCTAGTTCAAACAAAAGTGAGTTGAAAGTGTTCGAAGATATTGGGAGAAATATTTGGGTTGAAAAACTTTCATTTCAACCACCTTCGTATCCCGTTTCATATGAATTTAGTTTACAATCCGTCCGCTTACAATACAAAGTCATTAACATGACTTATGATGATTTACCTGAAAGTATCTACCTTCAGATTGATTTTTCATACCATAGCAGTGCTCAGTGTAGAATAAATAAAGAGTTATCTTCTAATTTTGGAAATACTACTTTAAACTTTAATGCCTCAGGACCATGCAAAAAATTCACGGTTGTAATCAATTCGTCACATCTAGATCATTATTTTTCTGTGCAAATTCCAGGGTTTGATGTCCTTAAGGAAAACGGATTCGACGTTGAATGTCCAAAAGGAAATAAAATTTATGTGTACACTTCTAGTGGCTTATTAATAAATACAATATGCCCCGAATGGATTACCGACGGACCAATGACTGTGATAACACCAAAGATGCAAAACTTATCCAATCCAGTGGCTGCTATTTTAGAAGTTGTTGCTACTATGAGCATAAATTTTTCAATCCAGTGGGTAGAATTGAAAGCTCTAAAAGCATTTCAGCACTGCCATTCTTACTGTCCAGATGTAGGATGCCTTAGTGACGCTCTGTGGTGTGATGGGATTATTCACTGTAAGAATGGAACGGACGAGCAGAACTGCTCGTCTGGTATTAGTGACTTTGTTTTTATGTTTCCACTATGTTTTCTGACTTCATTGTTAGTCTGTATTGTGTGTATAACTATGGTTACATTTTATATGGCAAAGAGTAGTGCTCACATTGATGATAGCAGGGACTATATTCTTAGAGGATTTGAAGATTATAAAAATGGATATTTATGACAACCAGTTAGTTTTGATGGTGATGTTGAAGCTAATGATTTTGAATCCACAGTGTAGTATCCCATAAATTTGCTCTAAGAACATCATAAGCAAACATAAGCTTACCGAGTCAAATATCCGCTTTAGGCTCAGACGAAAGAGGATTGTGAAAGGACGAATTATAGTTCAACGAAGATTTTAACCCCCCTGTTCAAAAGAAATAAACACAATAATAATTGTAAACGTAAAATTTATAACAATCGGAGGAATTTCTGTTGGAACCAGCCTAGCACTTTTAGTAAGCTTTGATAATATGACTAAAATAACAAGTGTTTGAGAGGATCTTAGCAGGTGGCAAACGGAGAGCAAGCTATCACCACTGTGTTGGCCTAATGTAGTGTAACACTCTAATGAGTGCGAGGTACTAGCAATGTTCACAGTTTTGATTTAAATGACCTTCCAGAAGATTTCAATCTCAGTCTCGGATATACCTGTATATCAGAGGCAATGCTCTAGCGCTAAGTCCTTTGTATTTGGACCCCTTCGTATAGTAAGGATGGTCATACCAAGTTCAAGTCCTAAGGCCCATATTCAGCGTCGAAAGTGATTAGAGTGCAACTGACCAACTTTCTGCAATTTTTTTGCTACCTCCTCCACCCCCCCCCCATAGCACCTCATTATATTGGATCAAAAATTTGAAAGGGCCATTTGTCCCAAATTGACCAAAAGTCCCCCCTCAGACCTCGGGCCCTCAGTCCCAAAGACTTGATTCCCCCCTCAGCCTTTGAAGCAATGGAAGTGAATAGTGCAAATTATCAATTGTTTACAGATAGGTTTTAAAGTAGGACAGGGGGGAATGTTTGATCGTTGGTTTCCGACTGAATCAAAACTTTTAGGGATCACTCACTGGGAAAAGAAAAACATGTATTTTGTCAGAAAAGGAAGGGAGGCAGAGGGCCCAAAAAAAGTCAAAAACTTTTTCATCCGATTGGCACTCAAACTACAAACGTCACTCAAGCTATTTAGAGGGTCTGAGAGGCAAAGAGATAGCACTACTCTATCTTGTAAACGATGAATAGCCATGTGATATTATTTTTTGTTGCATCGCTGATATTGCGAATATACTTGAAACACGCTGATGGAAAAAGAAACGTTTTCAGCAAAGGCCAAATTACACTTCAGCCCTTAAAGGGCCTATAGGGTGCCTAAAACTATATTGTATCAAAGAGAATGAGGATTTTTTATCTTGTGGAAAATGGAAATCACAATTGAGATTTGCATGTCTTTTTCGCAGAAATAAAAAAAAAACAATCTAAAACAGCTTTGCTCACAACTTTGGATCAGAAGTCGTCAATAGAGCGAAAATATAAGGTAGATATTTTGGAAAAGACCTCCACCAAGTCTTTTCTGTTGCAAAAGGAAAAAACATAACCATTTGAAGTCAGCAAAATAAAAGAAGAAAACGAATGGCAAAAGAAAACAAGTCAAGAACGAAATATCCTTCAAAAAATTTGATTAAAATGTTAATAGTGGACACCTAAGTAGATTTTTTTTTTTCCAACAGCAAGAGCCTTAAGTCAAGAGGGGGGAGAAATTAATTTCAAAAAAAAGTAGAATTACAAGAAAAGTATGAATATGATTGCAAAACCATTAGGCTTGACAAAAATATCAGCTTTAGTTTGGCAAATAAAGAAATCTTTTGTGAACCTCAAAAAAATCTTAAAATATCTGTACACATTTTAGAGGAGGAATAATTATATACACATCCTAGGATTTGTTCTGAGATACAAAAACCAAATACAGTGAGCAGAAAGACACAGACAACATTGATCCAGACACAATATATAAACGCCCATTTGCATAGAAAACAGACACATTCCAGCGATTATCCGTTTGTTTTATGTCTAGCGATTTGCCTAATTCAAGAATTAGGCGAGAAATATTAAAAAAAAAAAAATGTATAAACTGGATATATGAGACCATAAGTAATTGCATACATATTTTCATGTATCTTATGAATATTTTCATGCTTTGAAATAAGATAATAATGCAGTGACGTTTTGCCTTAAGAATAATAAAGTTATCAATGTATATTTGCAATAAATATCTAAATAAGGTTTTGCTATGGCTAGAATTTTACTCCTAATATAGTAGTGCCGTTCCAAAAAAAGTCTGATAGAGAAACTAAAGGTTGAAAGACCAAAAAAAAACCGAGGATGCAGAAGAGCCAAAAATGTCTGAGGCCCGAAAGCCCGAATGGCTGACCGTAGCGAGTGAAGAAGGTTTCTCTAAGGAACGTCTTATATTTGTCACTAGTAATCGACAGTAGAAGCTCCACAGAAATACATTTATGATGCTTTTTTCTACTCTCATTCCTTTTTTTTTATAATCTTTCATGGGTTGATTGTAGACAAGTCTCTTTATACAAATACCGCTAAGAAACCTCAAAGGGTTCCTGAAAACAAAAAAGTGAGTTTATCAAATATGCGTATTAGACCATTTTTATACCTTTTAGATGATTCTTGGGTGATTCTTCTTTGCCATTGGTAGTAACTATAAGTGTAACTGTAGCTATAATAAATCCAAACACTAAGCTGATGTTTTTTATGTTACTCTTTGGGGAGGTGCTATCTGTTTTTTCAGCAGGGAGGAGTTATCAAAGTAGGAACACGATTTTTTATGCTTTTGACTTTGTGTTATTTTGGAAGATTTTTAAGCGCAACTGGCAGTGGGTGGCAATAATGATGAAGCAGTTTGTACCTCAGATAAGTTGCTTTTGCCGTCGTGAAAAATGTCCCATTTTAATTGAATCATTTAAAAACGACCACAAGAAAAACAAAGATTCAAGTGGTGGTTTTTCTAAAAATAGGCTGCAAATAGAAAACTTGCCTGTTTTTAACTGAGTTTTCTTCCTACCATCTCTCCTGTTTTACGAAAGTCTGAGAAAATAAGACATGACAGAAATCCAAGGGGAAGACATTCAGAGATGTTCATTTGTTTGGATTCTTCTTGAGAAGACGGAGGGCTAAAAAATATGATCTCTAGCTTTCAAAATGCATTCAAGGGTTACGAAGAAATGTCAACAATGAGATTTTCCAGAGCTTAAGAGGTCAATAAGACAATCTGTCAGGCATCTCCAGAGAATAAAACTTTTTACAGTTTAAGATAAAGAAAAATTAAAAATAACGGCAAATATCTTGCTACTAAACCCTATTTGTTAATTTCTGGGTAGTCAAAAGATAAGAGATAAGACTTATTTGGAAAATAGCTATCGCAAGCCGGGCTATGCCGAATTCGTGCTTGAGTAAAAAAAAGAATAATATTCAAAATGGGTTTTTAAAAAATCATACATATATAACTGGCAATAGAACGTTCTGCCATTTTATCATAATTTTAAAGAAAAAAAAACTCAATAAAAAAATTCAAAAACATGTATGAACATTTACAATTCATGACACGTCAAAAAAATTAAAACAAATAAAACTGGTAGATTAAAAAGAGTCATTAAGGCATAAAAAGAGGAGAAAAGTGTTGGTCTTATTTTTACTTAATTCTATAATATAAGAGACCAAATTTTTTACATATCTTGAAGTCAAGGAACGAATGGGGAACAATAGATAATAGATACGAAATAATTACAAAACATTCCTCACACAAGTCCCAAAGGTCCAAATTCATATTTCGTAGTCAATAAAAAAGAACATGGCAACAAAAATAATAAAAAACACGAAAACATAAAAACTACACAACATACCAAAACCAAAAATTTCAGAATAAAAAAATATTTCATCAATATATATTTATTTTTATCATAATAATCTCGGCATAAATTTGGAACGATGTTTGAACTCAGCAGGCGATTATTTCTTTTTTTGTTCAATATCTAGCTAAGCTCTGAGCTTCAAGAAGTAAGTGGGTCCAAGTCCAACGCAAAATTGACTCGGCTTGTCGTGAGGCTGCTCCATCCGGGTTGCAGCGGTAGCAAGCAACCTAGTAAAAGACGATCACGTCCAATGTTAAGAAATATAATAACCCATAACTCGTAAAAATAGACTCATAGCAGAACTATAAGTACACTATTAGAACCGCCTTGTCCGAAACCCCTATATGGGAAACTTGGCTTCTGTCCCGTGGATTAAACAACAAGAGAAATATATTGGCTTGAAAATCAAGAAAATTTACAACTACAACATCATTCTGCCTAAACGGCATCTTTTTTTTCTTTTTTCTTTTCCACAAATGGCTTGGCACTGGAATATCACAAAGAGTTATTCACTGGTTCATTTTAAAGGATATTACTAGATCTAGAGCCATTTGTAAATATTTTTTTTTATTTATTTTAAATAGAGTCAATTTTTCCACTAAAAAAAAAAAGCATTTTTATGGCCAATTCTGATGAATGACGTCATAATCGTAGGTAGTAACCATATATGAAGTAATAAATGAAAATGAATGCAATATTTATACGCATTTATCTTTCGACAAGATAATAGAAGACATACATAATCGATCGATATAGTTCATTATAAATGGGGACTATGAAAGTTTCAACGGATATAGCTGAAATCTAGTAAAGAAAAATCAAGGAGGCACACTTGTGCCTCTATAAAGAGGCGACCCACCACAATGTTAAGCGATTTCAGGTCCTAGAGGTCGCAGAGAGACGGCGGTAATTGCATTTTGTAGCCCAAGCTCAAACTAAGAAACTTGCAAAATTTCATCCTCCTCCGACTTTATCTTCATGGGGTAAACTGGGCCGGAAGTTTGGACCCTCCCACCACAGCCCCCCTTTAACGTTGTCCGATTGGGCTGAAATTTAGAGGTTAAGCTTTCGTAGGGCCCGGGAGCTTATCCTCGAAATTTCAGCTCAATCCGATAACTCCTTCCCTGTTTTAAAAAAACCAAATATAGCCACTTAAATTTCATCATTTCTTTTTTTTTCTTATCCACGCCTACAGGCCACAGTTGGAACCAGATCCGGTTGAATGAGGACTCATTCGAAGCAGAAATTGACCTGTTAGGGCCTTTTGATATTTTCAGACCGAAAAAATTATCCACCGAATTTATATTTACGAAAAACCTTGTTTTCCTATATTAGCCCATGTTAATTTTTCCGACCACAACCCCCCTTTAACGTTGTCTGATCGGGCTGAAATTTAAAGAATAAGCTTCCCTAGGGCCTGGAAGCTTATCCTCGAAATTTCAGCTTAATCTTATCACTCCTTCCCTGTTTTCCAAAAACCACATATCAAGTTTTGCTTGCGGCAAAAAGATTCATCACCTCACTAAAAAACATTATCAATTCGGTCTCGTGAGTGGAGCAGTGAGACGTCTGGCAGTTAGGCGTAAAACCTGAGTCCGCTTTACCGTTATATCAATTTTTTTATATACTGAATTTAAATTAAAAAAAAAATTCAGTTTCTTTTTTAAATTATTTTAAAAAAATTATGTTTTCTAAAGAGTTAAAGAGGCTGAGTTACAAGGTCGACCCTTAAAACACCCTGCCGAGAAAGAAAAGAATAATACACAATCATCTAACAGTTAGTCAAGCAATAATAAGTAATCAAAGAGGCACACTTGTGCCTCTATAAAGAGGTGACCCACCACAATTTTAAGCGATTTCAGGTCCTAGAGGTCGCAGAGAGACGGCGGTAATCGCATTTTGTAGCCCAAGCTCAAACTAAGAAATTTGCAAAATTTCATCCTCCTCCGACTATCTTCATGGGGTAAACTGGGCCGGAAGTTTGGACCCTCCCACCACAGCCCCCCTTTAACGTTGTCCGATTGGGCTGAAATTTAGAGGTTAAGCTTTCCTAGGGCCCGGGAGCTCATCCTCAAAATTTCAGGTCAATCCGATCACTCCTTCCCTGTTTTCAAAAAACCAAATATAGCCACTTAAAATTCATCATTTCTTTTTTTTTCTTAGCCACGCCTACAGGCCACAGTTGGCACCGGATCCGGTTGAATGAGGACTCATTTGAAGCAGAATTCGACCTGTTAGGGCCTTTTGATATTTTCAGACCGAAAAAATTATCCCCCGAATTTACATTTACAAGAAACCTTAGTTTTTTTCAAATAATACACATAAACAGGTTAGACATGCTATGTTATGAAAATATCCTGCGCGTCAATTTTCATAACAAAGCATGTCTATCCTGTTTATGTGTATTATTTGAAAAAAAAACTACGTGTTCTAAAGAGTTAAAGAGGCTGAGTTACAAGGTCAACCCTTAAAACGTACAGGGATTAGGAGGCACAGTTGGGGGGGCTGTTAAAGAGGCTGAGTCACAAGTTCGAACCTTAAAACGAATAGGGATTAGGAGGCACCCTGTACGACGTGATTTGAGTATTCAGGAATTAAAAGCCTTAACACAAGAATGTTCAAGAGCGGGAAGTTTTGGGGGCGGCAGCCCCCCAACTTCAACTCCTGACACGATCAGCTAACAGTTAGTCAAGCAATAATCAAGGAGGCACACTTGTGCCTCTATAAAGAGGCGACCCACCACAATGTTAAGCGATTTCAGGTCCTAGAGGTCGCAGAGAGACGGCGGTAATCGCATTTTGTAGCCCAAGCTCAAACTAAGAAACTTGCAAAATTTCATCCTCCTCCGACTTTATCTTCATGGGGTAAACTGGGCCGGAAGTTTCGACCCTCCCACCACAGCCCCCCTTTAACGTTGTCCGATTGGGCTGAAATTTAGAGGTTAAGCTTTCCTAGGGTCCGGAAGCTTATCCTTGAAATTTCAGCTCAATCCGATCACTCCTTCCCTGTTTTCAAAAAACCAAATATAGCCACTTAAAATTCATCATTTCTTTTTTTTTCTTAGCCACGCCTACAGGCCACAGTTGGCAACGGATCCGGTTGAATGAGGACTCATTCGAAGCAGAATTCGACCTGTTAGGGCCTTTTGATATTTTCAGACCGAAAAAATTATCCCCCGAATTTACATTTACGAAAAACCTTAGTTTTTTTCAAATCAAGGAGGCACACTTGTGCCTCTATAAAGAGGCGACCCACCACAATGTTAAGCGATTTCAGGTCCTAGAGGTCGCAGAGAGACGGTGGTGATTGCATTTCGTAGCCCAAACTCAAACTAAGAAACTTGCAAAATTTCATCCTCCTCCGACTTTATCTTCATGGTGTAAACTGGGCCGGAAGTTTGGAACCTCCCACCACATCCCCCCTTTAACGTTGTCCGATTGTGCTAAAATTTAGAGATTAATCTTTCCTATGCCCCGGGATCTTATCCTCGAAATTTCAGCTCAATCCGATCACTCCTTCCCTGTTTTCAAAAAACCAAATATCGCCACGTAAAATTCAACATTTCTTTTTTTTTTATTAGCCACGCCTACAGGCCCCAGTTGGCAACGGATCTAGGTGAATGAGGACTCATTTAAAGAAGAATTAGACCTGTTAGGGCCGTTTTATATTTTCAGACCGAAAATATTATCCCCCGAATTTACATTTACAAGAAACCTTAGTTTTTTTCAAATAATACACATAAACAGGTTAGACATGCTATGTTATGAAAATATCCTGCGCGTCAATTTTCATAACAAAGCATGTCTAACCTGTTTATGTGTATTATTTGAAAAAAAAACTACGTTTTCTAAAGAGTTAAAGAGGCTGAGTTACAAGGTCAACCCTTAAAACGTACAGGGATTAGGAGGCACAGTTGGGGGGGCTGTTAAAGAGGCTGAGTCACAAGTTCGAACCTTAAAACGAATAGGGATTAGGAGGCACCCTGTACGACGTGATTTGAGTATTCAGGAATTAAAAGCCTTAACACAAGAATGTTCACGAGCGGGATGTTTTGGGGGCGGCAGCCCCCCAACATCAACTCCTGACACGATCAGCTAACAGTTAGTCAAGCAATAATCAAGGAGGCACACATGTGCCTCTATAAAGAGGCGACCCACCACAAAGTTAAGCGATTTCAGGTCCTAGAAGTCGCAGAGAGACGGCGGTAATCGCATTTTGTAGCTCAAGCTCAAACTAAGAAACTTGCAAAATTTCATCCTCCTCCGACTTTATCTTCATGGGGTAAACTGGGCCGGAAGTTTGGACCCTCCCACCACAGCCCCCCTTTAACGTTGTCCGATTGGGCTGAAATTTAGAGGTTAAGCTTTCCTAGGGCCTGGGAGCTTATCCTCGAAATTTTAGCTCAATCCGATCACTCCTTCCCTGTTTTCAAAAAACCAAATATAGCCACTTAAAATTCATCATTTCTTTTTTTTTTCTTAGCCACGCCTACAGGCCACAGTTGGCAACGGATCTGGTTGAATGAGGACTCATTTGAAGCAGAATTCGACCTGTTAGGGCCTTTTGATATTTTCAGACCGAAAAAATTATCCCCCGAATTTACATTTACGAAAAACCTTAGTTTTTTTCAAATCAAGGAGGCACACTTGTGCCTCTATAAAGAGGCGACCCACCACAATGTTAAGCGATTTCAGGTCCTAGAGGTCGCAGAGAGACGGTGGTGATTGCATTTCGTAGCCCAAACTCAAACTAAGAAACTTGCAAAATTTCATCCTCCTCCGACTTTATCTTCATGGGGTAAACTGGGCCGGAAGTTTGGACCCTCCCACCACAGCCCCCCTTTAACGTTGTTCGATTGGGCTGAAATTTAAAGGTTAAGCTTTCCTAGGGCCCGGGAGCTTATGCTCGAAATTTCAGCTCAATCCAATCAATCCTTCCCTGTTTTCAAAAAACCAAATATAGCCACTTAAAATTCATCATTTCTTTTTTTTCCTTAGCCACGCCTACAGGCCACAGTTGGCACCGGATCCGGTTGAATGAGGACTCATTCGAAGCAGAATTCGACCTGTTAGGGCCTTTTGATATTTTCAGACCGAAAATAATATCCCCCGAATTTACATTTACGAAAAACCTCGTTTTCCTATATTAGCCCATGTTAATTTTTCCCACCACAACCCCCCTTTAACGTTGTCTGATCGGGCTGAAATTTAGAGGACAAGCTTTCCTGGGGCCTGGAAGCTTATCCTCGAAATTTCAGCTCAATCTGATCACTCCTTCCCTGTTTTCCAAAAACCAAATATCAAGTTTTGCTTGCGTCAAAAAGATTCATGACCTTACTAAAAAACAATTTCAATTATGTCTCTTTAGTGTAGCGGTGAGACTCCTTGCTGTCAGGGCGGAAAACCCGAGTTCGATTCACCGTTAGATCAAATTTTTTATATACTGAATTTAAATTTTTAAAAAAAAACTCAGTTTCTTTTTTAAATTATTTGAAAAAAATTATGTTTTCTAAAGAGTTAAAGAGGATGAGTTACAAGGTCGACCCTTAAAACACCCTGTCGAGAAAGAAAAGAATAATACACAATCATCTAACAGTTAGTCAAGCAATAATAAGTAATAAACTGTACAAAAACGTGCAGAAATTATTTGAAAAAAACTACGTTTTCTAAAGAGTTAAAGAGGCTGAGTTACAAGGTCGAACCTTAAAACGTACAGGGATTAGGAGGCACAGTTGGGGGCTGCCGCCCCCAAACCCCCGCTTTCGCAGCCTTTAAATAAAAAAAAAGTTTTTTAAACTGAAAGTAAGGAGCGACATTAAATCTTAAAACGAACAGAAATTATTCCGTATATGAAAGAGGCTGTGCCCTCCTCAACGCCTCGCTCTTTACGCTAAAGTTTTTATTGTTTAAAAAAAAGAGTTGTGAGAAAGTCAAACTTTAGCGTAAAGAGCGAGGCGTTGAGGAGGGCACAGCCTCTTTCATATACGGAATAATTTCTTTTTGTTTTAAGATTTAATGTCGCTCCTTACTTTCAGTTTAAAAAACTTTTTTTTTATTTAAAGGCTGCGAAAGCGGGGATTTGGGGGCGGCAGCCCCCCAACTGTGCCTCCTAATCCCTGTACGTTTTAAGGTTCGACCTTGTAACTCAGCCTCTTTAACTCTTTAGAAAACGTAGTTTTTTTCAAATAATTACAATAAAGAACGAACTCTTGCCTATAGTAATTTATATTAAAGATATAATAAAGAATGAGCTCTAGCCTATACTAACTGAAATGTTTAATATAAATAGCATAGCAAAAGTAACTTTGAAAAGTTGCTTCTCTGTGGTGTAGTACCATTTCTGACCAATTTTGATACCTGACTTACCATTATATGAAGCTTGTAGACATAGTTATGTAAAATGCAGTAATTTTTGGGGGGTTTTAACAAAAAATCAGATTTTTCAACTGAAACTAGAATAATTCTTGAAAACTGCAAATAAAATAACATATAGTAAAGAACAATAAGAAGCCTATGGTTACATTAAGGAATTAATAAAAATAATTTTTTCCACAAAATAAGTTTTTCAAAGAAAAGTAAAGAACTCCATTAAGCAAAAAATGAACAAAAATAAAATCAAATAATCTACCAAGCGTTAAACTACCACAAATCAGCATCGATAAATAAATGAAACACGAAAAGAACAGGAATTACAATAAATAATCCAGTCAAACTCAAAACGAGCAGAAATTAACATAAGTTAGACTCAAAACCCCTATGCCTTCCCAAGGCCAGAACCTAATTTCCACTTTACTGAAAAATTACAAACGAATGTGCATTGTCAGTTTAATATACATATACTGGTATTTAGTAATCAAAATGTCAATATTATTTGATTTATTGAAGCTATAAATGTGAAAACATTTGTATTTTTTTAAGTAGTTAAAAAAGGCACTAGCCATTCCAATTTCCAATTGAATAAGCCCTTTTCGAAGTTTCTACGACAACCTCTTCGATACAAAATGCCCTGGTCTAAAGAAAAAAAAATAATAAATAATATATGGTGCCGACATCGTTCTTAAATGCCCCCGGGGCATAACTTGAAACCTTGCCCTGAGGGTTGTGGGGGAGTGACCGCCTCAAAAACATATTTTCTATCTGGAAATCAACTACGCTGAACAAAATGGATATCTCAAAATATTGATTGGATTTGTTGGGGGGGATGATGGACGTGGAGGGGGGGGGGCTAGTTTCCCTCCAATCACTTTCGACGATTAAAAAGGGCATTAGCCACTCCAATTTCCAATCGAATGAGCCCTTTTCGAAGTTTCTACGACAACTCCTTCGATACGAAGTGCCCTGGTATGGAAAAAGTAAAAGAAAAAAACAAAAATATAGTAATACATTGCGCCAACATCGTTCTTTACTTAGGCAGCTCTATTGCGCTGCCTATGGTTTAAATGGGGGCATCAATTTTATGGATGAAGAGATATTTGAAATCTAGTAAAGAACAAACCATGACTTTAGTAACTGAAAGTAAATATAAAACAAGTATCTTTTGACAAGTTTTATAGTAAACAACAAACTCTTGCCCATGGTAACTGAAATGATCATGGTTGTTATACTAAAGAACAAACTATAGCCTATAGTAATTGAACCACAAACCAAGCCATTAGACCAATATGAAGGATCAGCCTAGTTCATTATATCCAGGTTGTAGCGGTAACCGATAAAGAATAAACCAAGGCACATTTTAGATTTAGTTAGCTGCCTGATTCGGATTAAAATATCCCTATTTGGACATAGAAAGCAATTGAATTTTGGTGCTATTGAAGTCTTTTGTGATAATATTCGATTATTTTCATGACGAGCGTCTGGGGAAGGGTTTTTGCCGTGGAGATTAAATGATAACCTTATTTTACTTCCCAGCCTTTCGACCCTAAGAGCAGCACCTAAAAGCGTCCTTTATCAAGAAAAATCAAACAGTTCGTGGTAACGAACTGTGAGTAAGGAGCGAATCGGCTCAATAGTAACCAAATTTCTAAGAAACTGAATTTTGGTATCAATAGATACATCAAAAGAACTAGCTTATTATCCTGATTCCAAATATGTAGGATTTATCAAGTTTAATGTTGCCTATCAAAATCTTTTTTTTATATTTCTAGTGGGTTATTTAAAAGCTAAAGCTTACATCTACGTGCTTTAGGTGAATTAAATAAAAAACTAGTTTTGCTAACTGAAAGTGAGGAGCAACATTAAAACTCAGAACGAACAAAACTATTCCCTATATGAAGGGGTAGCCGCCCTCCTCAATACCATGCTCTTTACGCTAAGGTTTGACTGTTTGTCCAATTTTTTTTAGAACGTCTCCTGAAACACAAGGAGCGTTTAATTAGAATAGGAAGCTTTTTTTTAAAGTGCTGAAAGCTTTAGCGTAAATAGCAAGGTTTTGAGGAGGGGGGCAATCCCTTCACATATGGAATAATTTCTGTTTGTTTTGAGTTTTAATGTTGCTCCTTACTTTCAGTTAATTTGTTTTATTTAATTTAGATAGAGCACGTAGATGCAAGTGTACCGGGAGTAAAACACGATATATTTGAAAGACCAAAATAAAGTTCCTTCTTTAATTCGGACTCCTATAATTAAGCTAAATCTAGTTTCAAAAATGAAAAAGTCCTTAATCAGCAAAGACAAGAAACTGCAGTCTTTGGATTTCGCTAAGACAGTGAGCAATAAGAAAAGTGCTACGCACAATATTTTTAAGGAAGTTTAAACGATAAGAACCGTGTGAACGCCTAAATCATCAAAAATATTTAAGACGTATTATTGGACGAGGGTTCGCGTCCTTGGGGCCCGTGAGCCAATGGCAGGCAGTCCCTAGAGCGCAGGACGAAAGAACTGCGTTTGGGAGTAGGGAAAATGTGTTTTTTAATTTTAATATGAGGTGAGAGCTGAAACGTTTAGTACGAAATTATTGTGGTCACCATTTTTGTCTTTGAAGTGACCCATTGCTGTACAACTGAGCATGTAAGTTTAATAAATCTATTGTCTTTTTATAAGTGTTCGTTTCTCTTGTATGTCTGAGTCTAGTCCGATAATAGGTAACTAGTTCGCCAGTCTCCAAGGTAAATGCTCCCAAAGGAATCTGATCTCCAAGTGGCGCTATAGGAGAAATCTCTATCGCCACGATCAAATCCCTTCAATTACTACAAAAATTCTTCAATGGTACAAATGGCGCGTGTCGAAAATTGGAGGAAAACTGCGAACTAGTTAGGCCGTTTAAACTTTGTAATTCAAGTTTAATCTTTGGAAAGATACAGACATATAAGAAAATTGATTAGGCATATAACCGATCGGCTACGATTGGAAACCCCTTATATATATTTGTAGATAATAGCCAACCCCAAATTAGTTTATGTAAAATTAAATATAAATTGATATAAACAAAAAAAAAAAAACGAAAAAATGGACGATCTAAATGAATTACTAATAGTGCAAAAGTTAATCGCAAAAAATATAGAAATTGCGAAATCTATACCGGAATACAATGGTCAATCAGATATTGACGAATTTAATATCCAATTGACCCAGTTTGTACAATTAACAAAAACAGACGTTGGAGCGTTAGAAGACCTGCTCCTACTACGATTAAGAGGCCAGGCCTTAACCTTTCTAAAACAGGTCGAGCATACCATAGGAAATAACGCCAACTTGCCAATAAATACGGTAGATGACTTATTAAAAGCATTCAAAGAGAGATTTATAGAAACCAGTTCAAGAAATAAATTAAAACATGGAGTAGTGAACTTTGATTTTTCACAAAATATAAGGGAATATCTGGATAATATACGCATTTCTGTAGAAGCAAAATACGGAAGTGGTTCTGGGCAACTGTATGAAAAAGTCATACTAAATACCTTTTTGCAAGGGCTACCCCCAAAACTATATAGAGTAGTAATATCCAAGAACATTTAGACGTTGGACCTTGCAGTCAAAGATGCATAGCGAATAATCGATTTTGATGAATTGGTTTACCATAATAACACTAAAAAATTAAGCCGCATCGGCAACCCACCCACAGACATAATTTTAATTGGTTATCAGGCATCCCACAATTCCCTTCCAGGTGATGACTCCCCAGTAACCCACAGAAAAAAAACTCAAGAGACCGCTAGGAAGAAAACAGTACGTTTTTAGCCCATTAACCCTACAATAATAAGGTGCTATAACTGCAATCGTGTTGGCCACATAGCAAGAGAGTGCCACTACGTCACCAATCCCATACCAAGAAATGCTGTCGGTAATACGAAAAATTACGGTAACCATTTGTTCAGAAGAACAAATATTTCTACCGGTCGTGCAATAGACTCTAGCCAGGGGGGAGTGCGCCAATCAGTACCTTATAATGCATACCAACCAAATCTATCTAACACTTTCACCAACAGGCAAACTAATTACCGGTATGAAAACCCAAATATTCGCCAGGGCCAATATAATGAGAGAATGCAATATAAGAATAATAAAAATTTGCCGATGAGAAATGAAAATTTTACAAGCCAACAGCACTGGCAAACAAAGCCAGCAAATGGCACTGACACGAGACATCCACGCTACCATAATAATACATGGCAAAGACAGGCAGACGTAAATCATTTAAATATGCCTACGGAGCCTAATACGTCTGAATATCTATTACAGGCACCGACAAATGAAATAAATTATCAGGGAAACGCTTCAGGCCCCTCAGAAACATAAGTTGGACCCCGAGGGTGCCAGGGATATTTTATAGGTCCAGAACAATACTAGTGCCTTCTTGTAGTGATATTATTAATACGTTACCTATATTTAATGATTTTTGTGTAGAAAACGTTTACTTTACGGCCTTAGTTGACAGTGGAGCTACTGTAAATATCATAAACTCTTGCGTATTTAATACGTTGCCTCTGCACATTAGGCGACAAAAGAACCCTAATAATCCCAATTTAACAAGTGTTACAGGCCATAAATTAAATGCAAAAGGGTCAATTTGCCTAAACTTAAAAAGAGACAATAGAACATTCATGACAAATTTTATTATATGCGATAATCTCCCATATGAAGCTATTATAGGGGCAAATTTTCTAATGTCTAATATACTACTATTAGACATAGCCAACGAGAAGCTCTTAAACCCATCCAAGGGAAGGAAAAAAAGTTCTAACTTACGAAATCGTAACAGAGGTTACGAAGATAACATAACAGTAAACAGAATTTATAGCGGTATAATGTCGAAGTATTTTGAACCTCATGTCTCGCAAAGACATGGCATAATTGGAAATTTGTTCAATTATCCTGAGAGATATCGCAGAAATGAAGTAAATTTAAATAATAACAGTATCGAATCTGCGAAAATAAAAATATAATACATGCGACATTAAATGTAATACTAAAGTAAGAAAATGGTTGAATTATTTAAGAACAAAGTACCACCACCCGAGAATCAGCAGGACAAAGCAGCATATAATAATATATACACTAGTAATCACAGAAACCAGAACAATGACTAGAACTAGAAAGAATTTTAGATAAGGACAACAAAAGTCCCTCCCAAAACGATGCAAAAAATTCAAATATCACAAATGATCGAGCCAGTAATTAGCAAATCAGAAATATGGTTTGCGACACCGTCTGAAATACCCGAAAATCTGTTATGCGAGGAACAGATTATATATTATGACAAAGGGGAAGGTTTTATTTGGGTAGCCAATAACCATGAAAACAATACAATTACAATTAAAAAGGGGACTTGTTTAGCCCAAATCCAGGTTTTAACGGAAAATGATTTAAATACATGGGAAAATTCAAAAAGAAACCTAGTTAACGGTATTAAAACTTAAAATAAAGAATATCCTTTGACTAAATCTCAATTTTTAAACAAATTTAAAATGTATCATATTACGGATATGGAACTTAAGAAAAAATTATGCGAATTATTATGGATTTTTAAGGTTGTATTTTCTTCATATGAAAATGACATCGGGATGATCCCTTTTTACCAGCATTCAATTTTAACGACTGGTAATCCCGTAGCAAAACAGCCATATCGCGTGCCATATAAGCACAAAGAGTGGTTAAAAAATAAAATCCATGAATTAGAAAGGAACGAGATTATACGCCCAAGCATAAGTCCGTATAGTGCACCAATAATCTTAGTACCAAAAAAGAATGGAGATTTTAGACTCGTTGTAGATTATAGGGCTCTCAACAAACAAGTAGTTAGCGATAAATTTCCTCTACCAAGAATAGACGAAATTCTTGACTCAATTTCAAGCAAAAACAAAATTTTGACTTCTTTGGACCTTACCCAAGGCTACCACCAAGTGAAAATAGCCGAAAAGGATGTCCATAAAACTGCATTGTCAGCATCCGAATATGGTTCTTATGAATACTTGAGAGTACCATTTGGGCTTAAAACAAGTTCAAGCGCGTTATGTAGACCCCTATTGCACCTGTTAAGATGATTAAAGAATATAATTCATTTTGTTGATGATATTATATGCGTGGGGGAAAACACTGAGCAACACTTGGCAACTTTAGCTAAGGTGTTCGAGAAGTTCAGGCAAGGCAATTTAAAATGCCGGCCTGAGAAAGTAAATTTATTTCAATCCAAAATTAAATTTTTAGGAGTAGTAGTACCCCAGGGAGAGATATCCCCAGACCCTGATAAAATAAAATGTGTTGAAAACCTCAAGCCCCCCAGAACTATGAAAGAATTAAGGGGAATTTTAGGACTTACTGGCTCCTTTAGAAAATTTGTACGCACTTATTCCCAAATTGCGAAACCCCTCACGGAACTAACCAAAGGAAACTCCCATAGTGTTACCTGGTCCCAGGGAGCTCAAACTTCCCTAGACCAACTCAAAAAGGCGCTCACTTCTGAACCAATTTTATCACTCCCAGATTTCAAAAATGGAAAATTCATCGTTACCACTGATGCTAGCTCAAAGGGCATAGGCGCTATCCTTTCACAAGAAATCCCAGTAGAAAACCCTAACCCTCTACAGGGAACACCTAAACAAATAGAAAAAGTTATATGCTATTCAAGCAAAACTTTATCAAAAGGCGAAAGTAGTTATTCCGCCACAAACTTAGAATTATTATCTATTATCTACCACTTGGACAAATTTAGACATTATTTAATTGGTAGAAAATTTATATTACGATCAGACCATAAAAGCTTGCAGTACATGCGCAAATTTAAAAACCCCACGGTCATTATAGCTAGATGGATTATGAAAATCCAAGACCTAGATTATGAATTTGAAAATTTAAAGGGAAAACAAAACGCAGCTTGCGACTTTTGAGTAGATATCCAGAAAATGACCCGTCGGAAACTGAAAAAAATGAAGTTAATGCTATCAATGCTAAAAGCAAACATGGATATAAGAAAAACAAAGTCAAAGACGCAGTAAAAGCAAATAAGATTAACTATTGTCCCCTGTCTTTGGAAAATATAAAAAGAAAGCAAAAAAAAGACGAAATGTGCGTAGCACTAATTGATTATTTTGCGAATGATGAGGCTTTACCGGATAAATTAAAAACTATTAGAAAAGAAATAGACAATTTCTACTACTACTTGGATTAAGAAATACTGTGTAGAATTGTGACTGCTGAGACAAATAGAAACCAAACCTCGATAATACCTGTATTAACACAAAGCTTGATAGGGCCTGCATTTGAATATTTCCATTCGGACACAGGTGGACATTTAGGAGTTATGAAAACGTTCCATAAGTTAAAACAATACTTTTACGTACAATCGGCACTGACAAAACTTAAAGAATTTGTATGTACATGCGAAGCGTGTAACTTGAGACACCTCCCCCCCGCGGCTCAAACTCCCCCCCTGGGACGTTTCCCAGCGGCAAATGATCAAGTCAAGATTCTATCATGTGACATATTCTGTACACGTGTCGGAGGACCTGGGTCCAGAAGAGTCCCTCAGGGTCGCCTGTCGTGTATATATAATGTTGAAGGATTTACTTTTTCACAATAATTGAGAAATCAAGTTTCTTATGACACAATTAAGGCATTAGCAAAATTATTTTTACAATTTGGCATTCCTAATAAAATTTTGAGCGACAACGGGAGCAATTTTGTTGCAAAAGTAACAAAAGATTTAACGAGTTTCCTTAATATAGAGAAAATGGTAACAGCGCCGTACCATCCACAAGCTAATTGCAAAATAGAAAACAGACATAAAATATTTTCGAACGTTCGAAGTGTTTATACAAAAGACAATAGGAGTGACTGGGACAAATTCTTACCCTATTTAACCAACGTAATCAACACTGCTTATTCCGAAGCAACCAAAGACAATCCATTTTATTTACTTTTTGGTCGTGATTTTAGAGTCCCGTATGATGAGATTATTGAATCTCGGCAGTATTATAACGACTCAGAAGATTATAAACAAGAATTCATAAATAGGATGAGGAAAACTTATAAAATAGTTAGGCAAGAATTGTAAAAATGTAAAATAAACCAAGAGCTAAGAAACCACCCCAAAGGTAAGTGGAATACAAATTTCAAAATAGGAGACTTTATTTACCTAAGGAACTAGACGAAAACAGAAGGAAAAAAACTTTCCAATAAACATTCTGGACCATACAGAACGGTCAAAAAGTACGATAACGAATATACCTGTAAAATGGAGAACCCCGATAGCGGAAAAACTTACAAGGCGCATGTTAGCCGAATAAAAAGAGCAAAATTTCCAGAGAGATGGATGTCACATCCCTCTTCTACTGATTCGTCAGATTCGGAAAATGAGCCCCCTAGGTCAAGATTGGCAGAGCTAAAAACCTTTAATTTCAAACAAGATTATTTTGAAAATGAAAGTGATGAACAAAACTTTGAAGAATTTTTAGCAATGGAAAATCTAGTTGTTCCTAAGAAAAAATCCCTAATACCAGGATTTTTTCATGAAATAAAAACGCCAAAAAGTCCAAAAAGTTATTCATCGGCCAGCGCGGGAGAATTAGATTATACAATATCTCCAAAAACCCAATTTTTTCCCGATAGAATCTCGACCCCATGTCCCCCCAAAAGATTTCCAGACGATATGGTTTCCCCTGCAACACCAATAGAAAGGCCCCTGTCCTTACAGGAAGAATTAAACAGAGCCGTAGAAACCCCCGGTATTACTGTGAAGAAAACTCCTCCCAAAGATTTAACTAAAACAAACCTGCGAGAAGCTATGGATTTAATAAATTTTCCCATAAAAACGAGTCAAAGTACATTGCCCGGGAATAAAACTCCAAGAATGACCAGCAAGGTCAATATCATGATATAACTGTGTCCAAGTTCAAACCTAAACACGACTGGACGTGGTCTTCACGGAGGGAATCCCTATTGCAAAGAATGCCCCATCCCCCTTAAGACATGGCCTTCAAACAATTGAGGAACCCCTCAAAAACTATTGATTCCTCACAAAACTCTCAGTAATATTTCAACACCCCCTAGTTGAGAACTCAAGGCGAGGAATTAGAGAAAAAACCTTATACTTCAAGGGGAGTAGAAATGTACGAAGGAATGGCAGGTGACACTTCACAAAGTGCCGCCTCTAAAATCTCTAATCCGGATTCATCAGCTACCAGTTCTGAAGAGTCTAAAGTCGAACCAGACCGTATAGTAGCTCAAGAACTAGGGAAATCAAGGTCAACCTCAGCAGCCGCAAACGGGACACAAACGAAATTAAAAGGGCAAGAATTTTTGAAAAAACAATACAAAAAGTTTGACCTTATTTCGATATACAACCCTAAAAAGAAAAATCTGCACCAAACAGAGGATAAAATCACGACACAGTCAGGTAGAACGGTTAAAAAAACCTGACAGATGGAAATATCCCTAATTAACGTAAAGACAAATTTCAAAGATAATAAATTTAACACCATAATAAATTTAACAGTGTTCATTTAGAGTTAACCAAGTAAGGATTTGATTAAGTTTTAGATGTCTTATTTTTGTTAGTGTTATTTCTATACCCTTTCAAAGGATAATAGAAAGGTTGGAACAGAAAGCAACCAAAGGTAGGAAGCTAGTGGTCTACTGAGAACGACAACTGGTGTTGGACCACGTCTTGTGGGAAGCCTGGGTAGGAATTCAAGGCCCATGATTGTTTTGTAATTTTTTTGTGTGTAAATGAACGTAGGAAGGGATATTTTTCAGTCCTTCAAGTGTAAGAAATTAGTATTTTTATGCCAATCAGGGCCAATCAAAACAATACTTAACGGTTGAATAGAAACTTCTGTGAGCTAGTTAAGTTTTCGTTTTTGGATCAGAATGCTTTGAAAGAGAAACAGAGAGTTTACTTTCTTATAGCTCCGAGGCGAAAAAAAAAAGAAGAAGAGAAAAGCGTTTTAATTTCATTAGTTTATATCTATGACGTATTCAATAACAGAGAGATCACTGTTCTATAGTTCTGTGACCAAAATGTTCTTTAATCTCATTGGTTTATCTATGAAATATATTGTGCTCTAATTTTTGTGACTTATTTTCGAAAGTCAATCAGGTTGTATCTTACCTATACTGACTCAGGTCTCCCTCGTATTTTCTATGAAAAATCGACCCATGTCCTAATCAAGATGGATATTATCAAAAAAAAAAGAAATTATCAGTACAGAAGCGTCTATTTATACGAAATATTTTATCTTAGTGCAGATTATAATTATTTTAGGGCTACACATTGCTCATTCATGTGTTTCTTACTCGAGTAATATATGTACTAATAGCCAACTATTGGTAACTATAACCAAACAGCCTATTGGTACGTTTATATGTATAATTTCATGGAGGATGTGGAATTATATCTCAAAAATGATACGGAAAATTTTAAAACCATTTAATCGGTTAAGATACACAGATTGAAACCCTGTGTATGTCCAATGGTGATTAAGTAAAACCCACAAGGAATTCCCTATTAATGTGAAGGTGTTTCTCGCTTAACGGATTCTAATAAGACTTTAATATAATATTTATTTATTTAGTGCTGAAGGATTTGCTCAAACAATTGCCTTCTAAAAAGATATTGATGTCAGTTCTTCATTATGCTTATATTCTTTGCCAAGGATTAACTGGAATCTACGGAGGCAAGCATGGAAATCCTGCATCTAATGACCTTATTCGAAAAGCGAATATGAGGCACCAATGCTGACCTGCAATTACGGAAAAATCCTGAGACTAAGAACCTCTGCATTTCAGCCGTTAAACCCGGAGCCACATGAGAACGTCTAAGCCAAGAAATAGGGAAGACATCAGAAAACTAGTGGGTATAGAGGTCTCCACTAGTCTTGTTATGTCTTGTTCCCTCATTGTAGTATCGTTTGCGTAAAACCATGCGGTTATGACGCTGCACAGACGTTTCTTATACAGCACGGACATGCGTGAACAATGCAGGCATGAAAAAATATTGTAAAAACATACCTCAAACTTAATAATGTTGGGTAAATTATGTTTATTTAATATCGATATTTTCGTTATCAAAACAAATTTGAAGACATTTCTGTTTTAGATTTTCATTGAGAATACTAATATTAGTGTATTTATTTAATTCTGTCTCATACGTAAGAAATTATAACCCAATTAATGCTTGAATTATTGTATGTGTATTTACTTTAAAAAAAATGAGATTCTGCAGCGTTGTTTTTATTACAGGAAAGTAAATGGACACTTTGGTCATTGAGTATTACAATAAGCTGCCCAGTACAGATACGACCCAGTAACATCTATTTTATCATATCTCAACCAACGAAGAGTACTCACCATAACTCCAGGCAACTTTCATCCCAGCTTCGTCTACGAAAACAACAGTTACCTTCGACCGTCGTTTCTTCGACTATGAACCATATTATGTATCAGGTAACACTATATTTGAACCGCAGTATCAAGTGCTTTAACGAACTATATAATCGCATGAACGCTGAGAAACCCATCGGCCAGTACAAGATATAAATACGTAGATATCGTGTTGATACTCACTATGGACCCCATAATAATTTGATAGTATAGTGATGATATTTGAAACTAAACGATATTAAACAATATTTAAAGTTAAATGATACTTAAAGACATTTGAAGATATTTGAAGACGAAATTAAAGACAATTTGAAGTTTAATTCTGAGAACTCCATCAATCAGCACACGATAGACGATATTCGAAGTTAAAAGATACTTAAAGACATTTGAAGATATTTGTAGACAAATTAAAGACAATTTGAATTTTAATTCTGAGAACTCCATTAATCAGCACACGATAAACGATATTTGAAGTTAAATGACACTTAAAGACATTTGAGGATATTTGAAACAGAAATTAAAGACAATTTGAACTTTAACTCTGAGAACACCATCGAGCAGTACAATATATACGATATTTAACTATATTTGAAGTTAGATAATAGTTGGAGAGTTTCGAAGTTGAATTTAAAGACTATATATTAAGAGAGTCACTATAGTATGACGACAACCCATTTCAAAAGGCACAAATGAAAAATTTTACGCAAGAATACATTCTCTACGTGCCTCAAAAAATCCTAAAAACAATATGCGGAGAAGAAAAACACCAACACCTAGAGTGTGAAGAATCATTTCCCAGTTGACCATTTGAACGAAATTTAACGGTCATTTCCCAGTCGACTATTAGGAAAAACCTACATTGTAAAGACAACTAGACTCAAACTGTTCCATGAAGAAACCATAACGTAAGTGCTTCGAAATTTTTGCCAGGACAAAAGGAGTGAAGGACCGTAATTTACAACAGAAGGGTGTAGTACACTAAGGACACGAAAGGTGATGAATAGATGTGAAGCTACATGTGTTACCTCCTAACAGCTTTGACAATGCAAAAATCTAAATAGTGAAAGTGTTTTAATGTCATCTGTGAATATGTTGAACCAAATATTGTATATTATAAATCATTTATGTATATACCACAAGTATAATTAGTTTTAATATTACTATATTATTCATTTAACGTTGTGTAGATATTATGTAGTACTTAATATAGAAATCAAAAAAAAAGGGAGAACTAATGTAAAAGTATAATATTCCCAACCTTACTGGAAAAGTAAAATTAATCAGTTTTAGATATATAAAAAGAAAAAAAAAAAAAATCTTTAGTATAGTAGCTGACCTAGAACCAAAAATAATCTTAGTCCGGTAGATGAATTTTAGATAGGGATGTAGAATAAAATAAGAAAAATAATTGAAAAATTTTAAAACTCCTGATGGGCAGTAACTAATGACGGGGCGTCATTATTTCATGGGAAGGGTGATATGTACCGGGAGTAAAACACAATATATTTGAAATACCAAAATAAAGTTCCTTCTTCAATTCGGACTCTATAATTAAGCTAAATCTAGTTTCAAAAATGAAAAAGTTCTTAATCAGCAAAGACAAGAAACTACGATCTTTTGATTTCACCAAGACAGTGAGCAATAAGAAAAGTGATAAGCAAAATTTTCTTAAGTAATTGTAAAAAATAAGAACCGTGGGAATGCCTAAATCATCAAAAATATTTAAGACATATTATAGGACGAGGGTTCGCGTCCTTAGGGCCCGTGAGCCAATGGCAGGCAGTCCCTAGAGCGCAGGACGAAAGAACTGCGTTTGGGAGTAGGGAAAATGTGTTTTTAATTTTAATATGAAGTGAGATCTGAAACGTTTAGTACGAAATTATTTTGGTCACCATTATTATTGTCTTTGAAGTGACCCATTGCTGTACAACTGATCATGTAAGTTTAATAAATCTATTGTCTTTTTATAAGTGTTCGTTTCTCTTGTATGTCTGAGTCTAGTCCGATAATAGGTAACTAGTTCGCCAGTCTCCAAGGTAAATGCTCCCAAAGGAATCTGATCTCCAAGTGGCGCTATAGAAGAAATCTCTATCGCCACGAGCAAACCTTTTCTATTACTACAAACAATTCTTCAATGGTACACAAGCTTGAGCTTTTAAATAACCCACTAAAAATCTATCTTAGATCTTTCAGTAGCCTAGTAGTCTTGGCTGGATAGAAAGAAGAAAAAAAGAAAAGATGCACCACTGTTACACATGTAGCAAAGCAATTTTCCCTGTTTTAATTTTCAAGATGGAGGGGGGGGGGACCTGGAACCTTCAGTACAGGATTTTTAACCATGAAAATAAATTGATTATGTTGGGATGGATATCCTTCAGCATTTAGCCCTCTTTGGGCAAAACTTTCGTGACACAAGACAGGAGAACGTACACTTTGCGGTGGGGTGATCACTTTTGTTATTTAAAAGGGGTATTAACTATTAAGATTTCCATTTATATTTATCCTCTACCAATATTCTATTACCACTGGTTTGATATGATCACCCCTTGCGGATGAAGAAACGGAAATTTGAGACCGACATTTTTGAGGAGTTTCAAGCTCTTTTTCAAAATCCTCGAAAATTTGTTTTTGCAACTAACTTTGACTATTAAAATAAACCTATTCAATAAATATCGTTCCTGGATTACTTTTAAATAAAAAGAAATTTCAAACTAAACAGTTTTTTTTTAATATTTTTAAACTTTTGATTAACCATGAAAATAAATTGATTATGTTGGAATTGATATCCTTCAGCATTTAGCTCTCATTGGGCCAAACCTTTGTGGGACAGGACAGGAGAATATGCACTTTGCGATGGGGTGATCACTTTTGTTATTTAAAAGGGGTATTAACTATTAAGATTTCAATTTATATATATCCTCTACCAATACTTTTAAATAAAAAAAAGCTTTCACTTTTAAAAAAACGATCACTTTTAAATAAAAAAAAGCTTTCAAACTAAACAATTTTTTTTCAAAAAAATATTTTTAAACTTTTTATTACAAGCTGTGGTTAACTTTTTTACTAGGCTAACCATGATGTTCCGCAGGGAAAAGCATCAAAAAACGGAAAAGATTATTATCAGGGCCGTATCCAAGATTTTTTCCGAAGAAGTTTATTTTGTCGGGAGGGGGGGGGAGGGCAAAAAACTTAGAAGCGCATCAAAAATTTGTATATATGTATTTTGTTTCATTTTTACGTGTATAACAGAAGTTTTGGGGGGAGATCAAACCCCCTACTCCCCTTCCTGAATATGGCCTTGATTGTTGTATATGATCATCAAATTGAAAGTAACTATCGATATAAGCTGTCATTTCCTTATAAATTACCCTTCTTCCGCAGCTTGGCCTCCCTTTCCCTCTGCTAGTTGTTTTTATTTTTTGTAAAGGATCGTGCAACTGGGAAGGCTCAAAGTTCAAAAATTTCAGTTGTTATAAAGTTCAAGGAATATAATATTCCAGGAGCATTTTTAATCATGCTCGTTTCTATCTTTAATATTCTTCCCAAGTAAGATTGTCAGATTCTATTTTCTCTTCTTTTTCACGAGGATGGCTTTCTATCCATACAGGTTCTTTTTAAATTGAATAGCTTTATAGTGCTTGTCTCTTGGGTCCTTATTTCGAAGTGAATGAAATTCAAGCTGAAGTTTATTGTGAATTGGCTTAAGATCTCCTGAGCGAGGAAAACGTTTAGGTTTATAGTTTTTAGACTGATATTTTATCGTTGAAAATCAAAAAGTAAGGTTAAACGAAACATGAAAAACCAAGGGGATATGGTATAACAATGCGGAGTTAATTTTACACTCTGACAAGTAAAATTTGAGACAATAATCGTTAGAAATGTTGTGAAAAATACCGGAAATTGCGAAAGTGAATTTATGCGTTCTTGGAAAAGCATGAAAATTAGGCTGTAAGAAAGCATTTTCAGTTTTAACTTTTGTGAGCAATTGAATTTCACATAAGTGCATGAAAAAACTCCCAAATTTAAACAATTTTTTCAGAGAGATAAATCATATTTATTAATCAAGATTCCCTTGAATTTTTAATAATTCTAAAATGATTTTACATTGTAAAATGAAACAAAACATGTTATAAACCACGTCCTGGAAAAGAAGTGCTTTATCTTAAAGTTTGAATCTTCGCTGCGACTATTGTCAGAGGCAACGCTGTAGCGTTGCCTATAGTAAAGGCCATACGGCTCCAATGTTTTATTATTATTATTTTTTTTCCCCAGAGGCACTTCATATGGAAGGAGTCGTCGTATAAGCTTCAAATGGGTCTCGTTCGATTGGAAATCAAAAGTTCTAGTGCCCTTTTTAATAGTCGAAAATGATTGGAGGGCAACTAGCCCCCCCCCCACGCCCATAATTCCCCAAAAACACATCCAATCAAAATTTTCAAATAGTCATTTTGTTTAGCATAGTTGATTTCCAGATATAAAATATATTTTTGAGGAGAAAACTCCCCCACAGACCTCAGGGCAAGGATTTTAATTTATGCCCTGGGGGCTTATAAAGTTTTTATAGAAGGCTTTGTTGTAGAAACTTCAAAACAGGCTCATTTGATTGGAAATTGAAGGGCTAGTGCTCTTTTTAATAGTCGAAAGTAATTGGAGTGCAACTAGCCCCCCCCCCCCCTCCCAAGCCCATCATTTCCCCAAACACATCCAATCAAAATTTTGAGATAACCATTTTGTTCAGCGTAGTTGATTCCCAGACAGAAAACATGTTTTTGAGGAGGATACTCCCCCACAACCGTCAGAGTAAGGGTTTTAAGTTATGCCCTGGGGGCATATAAGGTTTTTATAGAAGGTGTTGTCGTAGAAACTTCAAAAAAGGCTCATTTGATTGGAAATTCAATGGGATAGGGCTCTTTTTAATACTCAGAAGTCTTTGGGGGGCACCTCGCCCCCCCTCACGTCCCTTATTCCCCCACTCACATCAAATCAAAATTGTCAGATAGCCATTTTGTTCAGCGTAGTTTATTTCCGCATAGAAAATAGATTTTTGAGGAGGACACTCTTCCCCAACCCTCAGGGCAAGGGTTTTAAGTTATGCCCTGGTAGCATATAAGGTTTTTATAGAAGGCGTTGTCGTAGAAACTTCAAAAAAAGCTCATTCGATTAGAAATTAATAGGGGTAGTGCCCTTTTTAATAATCGAAAGTGATTGCAGGGCAACTAGCCCCCCC